>NC_040082.1:5151515-5454545 GCF_003369695.1 Bos indicus x Bos taurus
TAAAAGAATCTTATGTACAAATAAAAGAAATGGCATCATTAGCATAAGACAATGCTATAGAAATGAAGATATTTTCCCTTAGGATTATGAATTTAGAGTTTCTACAGATGAAGCAATAACCCATTTTAAAGGATGGTATTAATTTGCCCCCCTTCATGGATCACCGCCTTGTCATGGTGGAGGGGCTTGTATACCTCAAGCTATGACCATGAGGTGCAGGGCCGCCTAAGACAGGTGAGTCATGGTGCTGGGCAGGGCCGCCTAAGACAGGTGAGTCACGGTGAAGAGTCCTGACACTGTGGTTCACCAAAGGAGGGAATGGCAGCCCACTCCAGTATTCTTGCCATGGAAACCCCATGAACAGTACGAAAAGGCTGTGTTTCACCAAAGGAGGGAATGGCAGCCCACTCCAGCATTCTTGCCATGGAAACTCCATGAACAGTACGAAAAGGCTGTGGTTCACCAAAGGAGGGAATGGCAGCCCACTCCAGCATTCTTGCCATGAAAACCCCATGAACAGTACGAAAAGGCTGTGGTTCACCAAAGGAGGGAATGACAGCCCACTCCAGCATTCTTGCCATGAAAACCCCACGAACAGTACGAAAAGGCAGAAAGGCAGGACTCTGGAAGATGAGCCCCGTCCCCCAGGATGGAAGATGTCCAATATGCTACTGAAGGAGAGGGGCGGACAATTACTAATATAGCAAGAAAGAAATACCAGAAAGAAAGCAGCATCTGGCCCAATGCAGAAATGACCCTCAGCTGTGGCTGTGGCTGTGGCTGGTGGTGAAAGGCAAGTCTGATACTGTAAAGAACAACATGTATAGAAACCTGGAATGTTAGGTCTGTGAATCAAAGTAAATTGGATGTAGTCAAGCAGGAGACGGCAAGAATGAACATGGACATTTTAGGACTCGGTGAACTAAAATGGAGAGGATTGGGCGGATTTAACTCAGATGACCATCATATCTACTACTGTGGGCAAGACTCCCTTAGAAGGAGTGGAGTAGTCCTCATAGACAACAAAAGAATGCACATGCAGTAATTGGGTGCAGCCTCAACAATGACAGAATGATCTCAGATCATTTCCATGAAAACAATTCAACATCACAGTAATCCAAGTTTATGCCCCAACCACTGACGCTGAAGAAGCTGAAGTTGCCCAGTTCTAGGAACACCTACAATACCTTCTAGAGCTAACAACAACAAAAAAGATATCCTTTTCATCATAGGGAATTGGGATGCTAAAGTAAGTAGTCAAGAGTTTCCCAGAATAACAGGAGAGTTTGGCCGGAAAGTACAAAATAAAGCAGGGCAGAGGCTAAGAGAGTTTTGTCAGGAGAGTGTGCTGGTCATAGCGAACAATGTTTTCTAACAACCCAAGAGACAGTTCTACACATAGACTTCATCATATGGTTAATGCTGAAATCAGATTGAATATATTCTTTGCAGCCGGAGATTAAGAAGCTCTGTACAGTCAGCAAAAGTAAGACCTAAGGCTGACTGTGGCTCAGATCATGAGTTCCTCCTTGCCAAATTCAGACTTAAATTGAAGAAAGTAGGGAAAGTGAATAGGTCATTCAGGTATGACCTAAATAAAATCCTATGATTACACAGTGGAGGTGATGAATAGACTCAAGCATTTAGATTTGGTACAGTTCCTAAAGAACTATGGATGGAAGTTCCTAACATTGTACAGGAAGCAGTGACCAAAGCCATCCCCAAGAAAAAGAAATGTAAGAAGGCAAAGTGGTTGTCTGAGGAGGTTTTACAAATAGCTGAAGAAAGAAGAGAAGCAAAGGCAAGGAAGAAAGGTAAGATAAAACCAAATGAATGCAGAGTTTCAGAGGATAGCAGGAGAGATGTCTGTATGCTTAGTCTCTCAGCCGGGTATGACTCTTTGCCCCTTCGATTGTAGCCCGCCAGGCCTCTCTGTCCATGGGATTTTTCAGGTAAGAATACCAGAGTGGGTTGCTATTTCATCCTCAAGGTATCTTCCCAACCCAAGAATCAAACATGCATCACGTGCATTGTAGGCAGATTCTTTACTTACTGAGCCATTTAACACCACGAGGAGAGATAAGAAGGCCTTCTTTAATGAACAAACCAAAGAGATAGAGGAAAACAACAGAGTGAGAGAGACTAGAGATCTCTTCCAGGAAACTAGAGACGTCAGCTTTCGCAAGAACATTTCATGCAAGATGGGCACGATAATGGACAGAAAAGGTAAGGACCTAATAAAAACAGAAATGATTAAGACGTGGCAAAAATATACAGAAGAACTATACAAAAAAGGTCTTAATAACCTAGATAACCACATAGTGTGGTCACTCACCTAGAGCCAGACATTCTGGAGCGTGAAGTCAAGTGGGCATTAGGAAGCATTACTACAAACAAAGGTAGCAGAAGTAATGAAATTCCAGTGGAGCTATTTAAAATCCTAAAAGATGATGCTTTTATTTTTTTTTGAGTTTTTTTAAATTTTATTTTATTTTTAAACTTTACATAATTGTATTAGTTTTGCCAAATATCAAAATGAATCCATCACAGGTATACATGTGCTCCCCATCCTGAACCCTCCTCCCTCCTCCCTCCCCATACCATCCCTCTGGGTCGTCCCTGTGCACTAGCCCCAAGCATCCAGTATCGTGCATTGAACCTGGACTGGTTTCTCGTTTCATACATGATATTTTACATGTTTCAATGCCATTCTTTTAAAGTGCTGCACTCAATATGTCATAATTTTGGAAATCTCAGCAGTGGCCACAGGACTGGAAAAAGTCAGCTTTCATTCCAATCCCAAAGTAGGGTAATGTCAAAGAATGTTCAAACTACTGTACAATTCTATTCATTTCATGCTAGCAAGGTTATGGTCAAAATCCTTCAAGCTAGGTTTCAGCAGTATGTGAACCATGAAATTCCAGATGTACTAATGGGGTTTTGAAAAGGCAGAGGAACCATATATTAAATTACCAACATACATTGGATCATGGAGAAAGAAAGGGAGTTCCAGTTAAACACTTACTTCTGCTTACTGACAACCCTAAAGCCTTTGACTGTGTCGACCACAACAAACTGCAGAAAATTCTTAAAGGGATCAGAGTACTAGACCACCTTACCTGTCTCCTGAAAAACCTGTATGCAAATCAAGAAGCACCAGTTAGAACTGGACATGGAACAATGAACTGGTTCAAAACTGGAAAAGGAGTATGACAAAGCTGTATCTTGTCACTCTGCATACTTAACTTACATGCAGAATACACTACGCAAAATTCCAGGCTGGATAAACCATAAGCTAGAATCAGGATTGCAGGGAGAAATATCAATAACCTCAGATATGCAGATAATACCACTCTAATGGCAGAAACTAAAGAGGAACTAAAGAGCCTGTTGATGAGGGTTAAAGAAGAGAGTGGGAAAGCTGGCTTGAAATTCAACATGAAAACTAAGATCATGGCATCTGGTCCCATCACTTCATAGGAAATGGATGGAGAAAAAGTTGAAGCAGTGATGTATTTTCTTGGTCTCCAAAAATCACTGGGTACTTTGACAGCAGCCACAAAATTAAGACACTTACTCCTTGGAAGGAAAACTAGGATAAATCTAGATGGCAGATATATTAAAAAGCAGAGACATAATGATATATAAGCTCCTCTAGTCAAAGCTATGGTTGTTCCAGGAGTTGTGTACAGATATGAGTTGGACCATAAAGAAGGCTGAACACTGAAGAATTTACATTTTTGAAGTGTGGTGCTGGAGAAGACTCTTGAGAGTTCCCTGGATGGCAAGGAGATCAAATTAGTGAATTCTAAAGGAAATCAACCCTGAATATTCATTGGAAGGACTTATATTGAAGCTGAAGCTTCAATACTTGGCCACCTGATGGGAAGAATGCCTCACTGGAAAAGACTCAGATGCTGGGAAAGATTGAAGGCAAAAGGAGAACTGGGCAGAGTGGATGAGATGGTCAGATAGTCAGGGACTCACCAGACATGAATCTCAGCATATTCTTGGAGATAGTGGAGGACAGAGGAGCTTGGAATTCTTCAGTCCATGGGGTTGCAAAGAGCTGGACATGACTTAGCAACTGAACAACATCAAGGACACAGTGAGCATAGAATCTCCTGAGGATTGTTGAAACCATGCTGAGTGCTGGGCCCCAGCTTCTAAGTGCCTGATGCACTAGGTCTCAGGTATAGAATCTGCATTTTTAACAACTTTGCTGGATATGCTGATGCTGTTGCTCTGAAGATGATGCTTTGAGAACCACTTCCCTAGGATAATGCTTCCCACCTCAGTCATCATGTACATTCAGTTATGATGTACTGTGTCTATCATCCAAATTCTGTTATATAATGAAGATGGGTTTTACTTTAAATCACTCCCGTAAATGTAGCCTGGCTGGCTATAGTCCATGGAGTCACAAAGAGTCGAACACAACTTAGCGACTGAACAACAAATAATTTACCAATTGATGGTTTACTATCAGCTAGTAAACATTTATATTCTATTTATGACCTAATCTCCATTCTTACAAGAACTTTGTGAGATAGGTAAGCTATACATTTCTAACTCTGGATTATAGATGATGTGAGAGACTTAGTTCCAACATCTTACCAAGAGGAAAGCAGTTAATTGGTGAACAGAGTAAGAATTCAAATGCATCTCTGGTTAATATCTTGCCCTAGGCTCTTATTAAAGGACAATCTTGTGTTAATGTTATCCTATTAATAACATCCTATGAGTTGAATGCAGTTTACACTTAAGACAAGTCTCACCAAAAACAAACAAACAAAAAACAGATTTTTGGACTAGAGCATCTAGCCCCAACTAACTTTAGTCCTGTACAGGAGTTGTCAAGGACACTAAAATCCTGTGACAAGACAATAGCTCTATCAGTTGGAAATCACTGAGAAGTTGAGGAGAAATAGCTGAATGATCTTGCAAACGTGGAGAACACTGCTTATTACTGAAGCATATGCATCAATAGTTTGCTCCTTCTAGACCCCTTAGTCCTCTCTGAGTTCCAGTGTACTGTGATATCACATCTCAATCACTAACTTAAAAACTGAAGGCTACTATCAGTGCAACTGGTTGTGACTGAGATAAACAGAAACTTAACTATGTTTCTGACAGCTTATTGCTATCTCGGGGGAACATAAAAATCAATAATTCAGTATGTATTCTATAGTCCTTTAGAATTTTTATTTGATGAAAAAGTGCAGACTGAGACATGGGCAAATTAAGGGAGATTCATATTCTGACATGCAAATACAATGCTAAAATGCTGATTAATAGACCAATGCCAACGAGAAGGAGAACTATAGGAATTTGCAATATTTTCCAATAGTGCCTGGGCTCATGACATAGAAGCCACTCTTTTCATATTTGTGGATGACAGATTTAGGAGGATTATCTAACAGTGGCAGAGTTCAAAAATTTTGATAGGCTAGAATGATGAACTGAAACCAATAAAGAAGAATTTGACAGAAATAAATATAAGATTCTCCATTCAGATTAAAAACAGTTTACATAAACCCATATTCAGAGAGTTCTATCCTGAAAGCAACTCAGTAAAAAAGACTGGATTTTTAAATTGGTGACAGTCAATGTGACACAGAAATTTAGAAAAAATAAATAAATCCCAGCTGCTTTTTACAAGGCTAACTGGCATTAGTGGTGAAGAATACCCCTGCCAGTGCAGGAGACAAGAGACATGGGTTCAATCGCTGGGTCGGGAAGATCCCATTTGCAAATCACTCCAGTATTCTTGCCTGGGAAATCCTAGAGGAGCCTGGTGGGCTACCGTCCATGGGGTCGCAAAGAATTGGATATGGCTGAGCACCCCCCCACACACACACAGGCTGCTTTAACAGCTCTGTTAAATGTATGAAATTCCAATATGGCAATGTTTTTCAAAGTGGGAGTCAAGATTCATTATTGAGTCTTAAATCAATTAATGGGTCCTAATGACCCTGATCAGAGAAGGTAATGGCACCCCACTCTAGTACTCTTGCCTGGAAAATCCCATGGACGGAGGTGCCTGGTAGGCTGCAGTCCATGGGGTCGCTGAGGGTTGGACACGACTGAGCGACTTCACTTTCACTTTTCACTTTCATGCATTGGAGAAGGAAATGGCAACCCACTCCAGTGTTCTTGCCTGGAGAATCCCAGGGACGGGGGAGCCTGGTGGGCTGCCGTCTATGGGGTCGCACAGAGTCGGACATTACTGAAGCAATTTAGCAGCAGCAATGATCCTGATGGCTCAGACAGAAAAGGATCCACCTGCAATGCGGGAGACCTGGATTCGATCCCTGGGTTGGGAAGATTCCCTGGAGGAGAGCATGGTAACCCACTCCAGTATTCTTGCCTAGAGAGTCCCCATGGACAGAGGAACCTGGTGGTATATAGTCCATGGGTTTGCAAAGAGTCAGACATGACTGAATGACTAAGCACACAAAGAGCAACTTATTTTATTTTTACAACTCAAAAGAAGATAATAGGATAGAATTGGATGGCTGGAATAAAGTATACAAGATGCTATTGTTTATACAAAGGAATAATACAGAGACAGAGGGACAGATTAGATTATTAGCTCCATGGGGGCAAGAATTTTTTACTGTTTCAATTATTTTTGAATCCCCACTAACTAGATATAGAAGACTGAACAACACATGAATGTCATGATCCTAATTATGATGAAAAATGTTTTGCTTTGCCTTTTTTTTTTTCCACTATGGGTCATGTTGAAAAAATTTAAGAGTCAAGCTTTCTGTCACTAGGATTATAAAAACACTAGGGCACTGCAGCACCGAAAAGCTTTGTAAGGTATATTAAAAAAATTATGGAGGCTTCACATGAAGCTTACCAGGATGCAGCTGTCCCGCTGCAAAACCATAACATATTTTAAAATTATGGCAGTAGTGATGTTTGGAAGAACTGACTCATTTGAAGAGACCCTAATGTTGGGAAAGATTGAAGGTGGGAGGAGAAGGGGATGACAGAGAATAAGATGGTTGGATGGCATCACCGACTCAATGGACATAAGTTTGAGTAAACTCTGGGAGTTGGTGATGGACAGGGAGGCCTGGCATGCTGCAGTCCACGGGGTTGCAAAGAGTCGGACACGAATGAGTGACTGAACTGAACTGAGTGATGTTTAACTCCCAAATATTCTGGAACAATGAGAGATGTCTTTACATAATGAAGAGCTTTTAAATGAAAGAACAAATATTTCAATAGTACTTGAACCAGAAGCTTGGAAAACTCAAAAAAATGTATTCTTAATATTATGAAAATGCCAAAAAACAGCAACATTTACAAAAAATATTTTCAGTAGGAAAATTGCTCTCAGCATTTTCATTAGTGGATGGTATCTTGATATCAACAGTTTTGAAGCAGATAAATGCCATCATTCATAAGGGAAGAATGTCAGTACTTTCCTGAGTCTCCTTAAACTTTTCTTGGTATGAAGATGTATTCTAAATAATTAAGGAATTAAACAAGTAGTAAGTTAGTGGGTTAATTGTGCTAGGAATTGTGTAGCTTGTACTGCAAGGGAATCCAGAAAACAACTGCATTATGGTAATAATATATAGGGCTTCCCTGATAGCTCAGTTTTTTAAAGATTCCATCTGCAATGAAGGAGACCCCCGTCTGATTCCTGGGTTGGAAAGATCCGCTGGAGAAGGGAAAGGCTACGCACTCCAGTATTCTGGCCTGGAGAATTCCATGGACTGTACAGTCCACCAGGGCTGCAAAGAATCAGACATGACTGAGTGACTTTCACTTTCACTTTGGGCTTCCCTGATACCTCAGTTTATAAAGAATCCACCGGCAATGTGGGAGACCTGGGTTTAATCCATTGGTTGGGAAGATTCACTCTCTGGAGAAGGGAAAAGCTACCCACTCCAATATTGTGGCATGGAGAATTCCATGGACTATATAGTCCTGGGGCTGCAAAGAGTCGGACAAGACTGAGTGAACAGTTTGAGCAAGTTTGAATAACATATTAAGGTAACCACTTTTGTTGCTTTATGAAAGATAAGAAAATGGTCCAAAAACTTCTTTCCAATGACCATCTTTATAAAGGAGTTTTCTCTGTTTTCTTTTAAAAAGAATCAATTATTCTTCATATGATCAGATCACATCAGTCGCTCAGTCGTGTCCAACTCTTTGCCATCCCATGAATTGCAGCACGCCAGGCCTCCCTGTCTATCACCAACTCCCGGAGTTCACTCAGACTCACGTCCAACGAGTCAGCGATGCCATCCAGCCATCTCACCCTCTGTCATCCCCTTCTCCTCCTGCCCCCAATCCCTCCCAGCATCAGAGTCTTTTCCAATGAGTCAACTCTTTGCATGAGGTGGCCAAAGTACTGGAGTTTCAGCTTCAGCATCATTCCCTCCAAAGAAATCCCAGGGCTGATCTCCTTCAGAATGGACTGGCTGGATCTCCTTGCAGTCCAAGGGACTCTCAAGAGTCTTCTCCAACACCATGGTTCAAAAGCATCAATTCTTCGGCACTCAGCCTTCTTCACAGTCCAACTCTCACATCCATACATGACCACTGGAAAACCCATAGCCTTGACTAGCCTTTGTTGGCAAAGTAATGTCTCTGCTTTTGAAAATGCTATCTAGGTTGGTCATAACTTTCCTTCCAAGGAGTAAGCGTCTTTTAATTTCATGGCTGCAGTCACCATCTGCAGTGATTTTGGAGCCCAGAAGAATAAAGTGTGACACTGTTTCCACTGTTTCCCCATCTATTTCCCATGAAGTGGTGGGGCCGGATGCCATGATCTTCGTTTTCTGAATGTTGAGCTTTACGCCAACTTTTTCACTCTCCACTTTCACTTTCATCAAGAGGCTTTTGAGTTCCTCTTCACTTTCTGCCATAAGGGTGGTGTCATCTGCATATCTGAGGTTATTGATATTTCTCCCGGCAATCTTGATTCCAGTTTGTGTTTCTTCCAGTCCAGCGTTTCTCATGAAGTACTCTGCATATAAGTTAAATAAGCAGGGTGACAATATAGAGCCTGGACGAACTCCTTTTCCTATTTGGAACCAGTCTGTTGTTCCATGTCCAGTTGTAACTGTTGCTTCCTGACCTGCACACAAATTTCTCAAGAGACAGATCAGGTGGTCTGGTATTCGCATCTCTTTCAGAATTTTCTGCAGTTTATTGTGATCCACACAGTCAAAGGCTTTGGCATAGTCAATAAAGCAGAAATAGATATTTTTCTGGAACTCTCTTGCTTTTTCTATGATCCAGCGGATGTTGGCAATTTGGTCTCTGGTTCCTCTGCCTTTTCTAAAACCAGCTTGAACATCAGGAAGTTCACGGTTCACATATTGCTGAAGCATGGCATGGAGAATTTTGAGCATTACTTTACTAGCGTGTGAGATGAGTGCAATTGTGTGGTAGTTTGAGCATTCTTTGGCATTGCCTTTCTTTGGGATTGGAGTGAAAACTGACCTTTTCCAGTCCTGTGGCCACTGCTGAGTTTTCCAAATTTGCTGGCATATTGAGTATAGCACTCTCACAGCATCATCTTTCAGGATTTGGAACAGCTCAACTGGAATTCCATCACCTCTACTAGCTTTGTTCATAGTGATGCTTTCTAAGGCCCACTTCACATTCCATGATGTCTGGCTCTAGGTCAGTTTTCCAAATTTGCTGGCATATTGAGTATAGCACTCTCACAGCATCATCTTTCAGGATTTGGAACAGCTCAACTGGAATTCCATCACCTCTACTAGCTTTGTTCATAGTGATGCTTTCTAAGGCCCACTTCACATTCCATGATGTCTGGCTCTAGGTCAGTGATCACACCATTGTGATTATCTGGGTTGTGAAGATCCTTTTGTTTTTTTTTTTGTACAGTTCTTCTGTGTATTTTTGCCATCTCTTCTTAATATCTTCTGCTTCTGTTAGGTCCTTACCAACCCCACGTCCAAGGAGCTGTGGCTGCATGGGTGCAGGAGGGTCTAGAGGAGCTATCTGACATTGAAGGTCAGGAAGGGCAGTGGTGAGGAGATACCCCTCGTCCAAGGTAAGGAGCAATGGCTGCACTTTGCTGGAGCAGCCGTGAAGAGATACCCCACGCCCAAGGTAAGAGAAACCCAAGTAAGACGGTAGGTGTTGCAAGAGGGCATCAGAGGGCAAACACACTGAAACCATACTCACAGAAAACTAGTCAATCTAATCACACTAGGACCACAGCCTTGTCTATCTCAATGAAACTAAGCCATGCCCGTGGGGCAACCCAAGACGGGCGGGTCATGGTGGAGAGATTTGACAGAATGTGGCCACTGGAGAAGGGAATGGCAAACCACTTCAGTATTCTTGCCTTGAGAACCCCATGAACAGTATGAAAAGGCAAAATGATAGGATACTGAAAGAGGAACTCCCCAGGTCAGTAGGTGCCCAATATGCTACTGGAGATCAGTGGAGAAATAACTCCAGAAAGATTGAAGGGATGGAGCCAAAGCAAAAAGAATACCCAGCTGTGTATGTGACTGGTGATAGAAGCAAGGTCCGATGCTGTAAAGAGCAATATTGCATAGGAACCTGGAATGTCAGGTCCATGAATCAAGGCAAATTGGAAGTGGTCAAACAAGAGATGGCAAGAGTGAATGTCAACATTCTGGGAATCAGCGAACTGAAATGGACTGGAATGGTTGAATTTAACTCAGATGACCATTATATCTACTACTGTGGGCAGGAATCCCTCAGAAGAAATGGAGTGGCCATCATGGTCAACAAGAGTCCGAAATGCAGTACTTGGATGCAATCTCAAAAACAACAGAATGATCTCTGTTCGTTTCCAAGGCAAACCATTCAATATCACAGTAATCCAAGTCTATGCCCCAACCAGTAAAGCTGAAGAAGCTGAAGTTGAACGGTTCTATGAAGACCTACAAGAGCTTTTAGAACTAACACCCAAAAAAGATGTCCTTTCATTATAGGGGCCTGGAATGCAAAAGTAGGAAGTCAAAAAACACCTGGAGTAACAGGCAAATTTGGCCTTGGAATACGGAATGAAGCAGGGCAAAGACTAATAGAGTTTTGCCAAGAAAATGCACTGGTCATAACAAACACCCTCTTCCAACAACACAAGAGAAGACTCTACACATGGACATCACCAGATGAACACCAAAATCAGATTGATTATATTCTTTGCAGCCAAAGATGGAGAAGCTCTATACAGTCAGCAAAACAAGACCAGGAGCTGACTGTGGCTCAGACCATGAACTCCTTATTGCCAAATTCAGATTTAAATTGAAGAAAGTAGGGAAAACCACTAGACCATTCAGGTATGACCTAAATCAAATCCCTTATGATTATACAGTGGAAGTGAGAAATAGATTTAAGGGCCTAGATCTGATAGATAGAGTGCCTGATGAACTATGGAATGAGGTTTGTGACATTGTACAGGAGACAGGGATCAAGACCATTCCCATAGAACAGAAATGCAAAAATGCAAAATGGCTGTCTGGGGAGACCTTACAAAGAGCTGAGAAAAGAAGAGAAGTGAAAAGCAAAGGAGAAAAGGAAAGATATAAACATCTGAATTGCAGAGTTCCAAAGAATAGCAAGAAGAGATAAGAAAGCCTTCTTCAGCTATCAATGCAAAGAAACAGAGGAAAACAACAGAATGGGAAAGACTAGAGATCTTTTCAAGAAAATCGGAGATACCAAAGGAACATTTCCTGCAAAGATGAGCTCGATAAAGGACAGAAATGGTATGAACCTAACAGAAGGAGAAGATATTAAGAAGAGATGCAAGAATACACAGAAGAACTATACAAAAAAGATCTTCATGTGATAACTTAGGTTAAATTCAATTAGATGTTTTAAATCCAAAGCAAATCTAATTATCAGTTCAGTTCAGTCCCTCTGTCATGTCCAACTCTATGCAGTCCCACAGACTGCAGCGTGCCAGGCTTCCCTGTCCATCACCAACTCCCAGAGCTTACTCAAACTCATGTCCATCGCATTTGTGATGCCATCCAACAATCGCATTCTCTGTTGTCCCCTTTTCCTCCCACCTTCAGTCATTCCCAACATCAGTGTCTTTTCCAGGTGGCCAAAGTATTGGAGTTTCAGCTTCAGCACCAGTCCCTCAAATGAACACCCAGAAATGATTTCCTTCAGGATTGACGGGTTTGATCTCCTTGCAGTTCAAGGGACTCTCAAGAGTCTTCTCCAACACCACAGTTCAAAAGTATCAATTCTTCGGTGCTCAGCTTTCTTTAGTCCAACTCTCACATTCCATACATGACCACTGGAAAAACCATGCTTTGACTATATGGACTTTGGTGGTTAAGTTATGTCTCCGTTTTTTTAATAAGCTGTCTAGTTTTGTCATAGCTTTTCTTCCAAGGAGCAAGCATCTTTTAATTTCATGGCTACAATCACCATCTGCAGTGATTTTGGAGCCCAGAAAAATAAAGTCAGCCACTGTTTCCCCATCTATTTGCCATGAAGTGATGGGACCGGATGCCATGATCTTAGTTCTCTGAACGCTGAGTTTAAGCCAACTTTTTCACTCTCCTCTTTCCCTTTCATCAAGAGGCTCTTTAGTTCTTCTTCACTGTCTGCCATAAGGGTGGTGTCATATGCATATCTGAGGTTATTGATATTTCTCCCAGCAATCTTGATTCTAGCTTGTGCCTTATCCAGCCCAGCATTTCTCATGATGTACTCTGCATATAAGTTAAATAAGCAGGGTGACAATATACAGCCTTGATATACTCCTTTCCCGATTTGGAACAAGTCTGTTGTTCCATGTCCAGTTCAAACTGTTATTTCTTGACCTGCCTACAGATTTGTCAGGAGACAGGTCAGGTGGTCTGGTATTCCAGCTCTTTAAGAATTTTCCACTGTTATGATACACACAGTCAAAGCCTTTGGTGTAGTCAATAAAGCAAAAGTAGATGTTTTTCTGGAACTCTCTTGCTTTTTCAATGATCAAATAACAGCGAATGATGAAATATTTTACAAAAAAATACAAAGAACTTATTTTTCCTTGGAGTCAGATTCACACTTTATTATCAGCATTTTCGTATGGTTTATATTCTATTATTATCACTTTTTATAAAAACTAAACTTTTTTTCTTTTAATTTTGAGAACATGGGTTTTCTTTTCTTATTAAGGCAATATACACTTCTGGTAGATAATTTAAAAACAGAAAAGTAAATAGCGCATGTATACCTGTGGAGGATTCATTTTGATATTTGGCAAAACTAATACAATTATGTAAAGTTTAAAAATAAAATAAAATTGGAAGAAAAAAAAAAATAATTTCAGTTTCTTAAATTTCTTAAAGCAAACCCATTGCTTACTTTTTAATGTATATTCTTCAGACTACTTTTAACTATATTATGATCAGTTTCTAATATATATTCTTTCCATTAATCTGGAAGATGATACTTACACACTATTTTAAAAATATCATGTTTTTAACTTTATATAATATGTACTATTATTATTTTTTGGTAGGGAAAGTTCCACATTATTACTAATAGTCTTAGCTAATATATCTCTTCCTTTATCAGATGTAATCCTGTATTTTTTGACAAGTTACAAAAATAACCTAATTGGTATTTTATTGGAATCTCATATCTGTAATCTGTGGAAGGAAAAAATGGCATCTGTATATTTTTCCTCTTTCCATCATGAATGCACTATATCCTTCATATATAAAACATATAAATATGTTTCTCTTCCTGAAAATGATCTTAATTCCCATAGAATCTCTCTTATTGTACATCTTGATCAGTTATTTTGTCCAGAAAATATAATAAGATTATATATTATTTAAATTTTATTTTCCATGAAGAAGGAAAAAAGAAGAAAAATAAAAGGACTGTACTAAGGGAAATACTTAGAACCTGAATACTTTGAGAAATATGCTGCAACTTTTGGTTAAATCTAAATAAAATGTTTCAGAAAGTTATCAACATCTAAAATGGAAATGATAAAAGGCTATAAATTTCATCACAGTCTGAAAATCAAACTGAGACAGTATAGTCATCAGAATTCTATTTTATTGTTATTATTTCCTAGTCAAAGTCATCTTTAGTATGATGAAACACTCATTATGTTGGACACTGTTGTACATAAAATGTAAACGAGTAATAGCAATATTATATTGTTCGACATAAGGTGGCATTGGTGGTTTTGTGGTTTTCAAATGTTAAATTATAATTTCAGGGATACAAGAAGGCACTATTAAAAAGAAAAAGTTCATTATAGATGTCAAGAAACAGTCATCAAAACTATCCATAAATTAATTCTAGTTTGAAAATGATAGCAGTGTACCTTGTTGAAGTTAAATAGAACTGAAAATCAAATATTGTTCATGATAAGCAGAACTGCTTCAAAACAAAATTAGGATAAGATAGTTGAAATAAAGTGCTTTCTTGGTGGCTCAGCTGATAAAAAATCCACTCGCTACGTGGGAGAGCTCTGTTCAATCCCCGGGTTGGGAAGATCCCCTGTAGGAGGGCATGGCAACCCACTCCAGTATTCTTGCCTGGAGAATTCCATGGACTATGATGAATTCACAAGGAGCGGGACTGAGCAAACTTCACTTTCAGTTGAAATAAGATAAATAATTTTGCTCATTTAAAAAGCTATCCATGAATTTTAGATTATGTCAAAAATGCTATCTATTGTGAGTTTAGCAGAACCACGTGTTAGTCGTCTACATCTCAAAATAGTTTTAGACAGACTCAGCAAGCAAAACAAAGAAGCGAGCAAGAGGGCATTCAATTTCTCATTTAACTGAGTTTACACCTGCAATTTCAAGAGAACAAAGGATCAGGTATGCCTGGCATTATATACAAAGACAACATGTTACAATGGAAGTGAGAAGGAACTCAAAATGGTCTTGACTAACTAATGTGCTCCGAAAATTCTGTCTGCTTGAACAAATAGAAAAATACAGAAGTCAATAATGTCACAGGATGAAAACTCAATAGTGAGGAGAACTAGATACACTACACCTAAAAGGATACATGTAGCACTACTGAAAACGAAGAAAAATAAGTATGCATTAATCTCAAAGACTAAGCATTAAGGAAATGTTTACTTAATATGTCTCCTGTGCCAAACACTGCTTTCAGAACTGGAGGATAAGGTAATAAAACAGATAGACAAAGTCCCTCTTCTCACAGAAATATTCTGGTGCAGGCATGGGTTTATTGAGATGTGGAGGGATTTGAAAGTACAGAATATAGCTAATAAACTACTAAATTATTACCTCCTAAGAACAACAACAGAAAAAGAATATGGTAATTTTAGATAGTAGTAAATGTAGAAAGAAAACAAAACTGCATATGAGCAAGGATAATTTGTTCTTGGGCTCAATGTTTTAGGAAATAAGAGTATAATAAGTGACTTTGCCGTCTATGGGGTCGCACAGAGTCGGACACGACTGAAGTGACTTAGCAGCAAGGGACTTTGTAAGCACAGTCCATCTTGACTTTAAGTGCATACAGAAAATTAGGGGTTACTTGTGGGAGTAATTTAAGGCGGTAAAAGTGATAGTGAACAGAGTCATAGAAGGTAAGTTGAATTTTTTTAGGTGGCTAAGAAGTATATTATGTATCCTACTTGCTATTCACTCTTTAGAATGGATGCTCTGGAGGCAGGGGAATATGGAAAGAGACACTAGAAATTTTAATTTAGTTACAAAGTTGGACTTTAGTAATAAATGTTAAATACTGGAAAGTGAAGTGGCTCAGTTGTGTCCAACTCTTTGCGACCCTGTGGACTGTAGCCTACTAGGCTCCTCTCTCCAAGGGATTCTCCTGGCAAGAATACTGGAGTGGGTTTCCATTTCCTTCTCCAGGGAAGCTTCCCAACCCAGGGGTTGAACCCGGGTCTCCCACATTACAGGCAGATGCTTTAACCTCTGAGCCACCAGGGAAGCCCAAATATTATTAATTAATGGCCTTTTTGGAATATTTTAAGTTTTAATAAATCAACTTAATACGTTTGTTTTTGTATCATGATCCAGGCACTGTACAAAGATTCCTCAAAAACACAATGTTGTGAAAACTTTAAGAGTAGAAATGAATGCTAAAGATTGAACAAAGCAAATATTTACTACCATAGGACAAATATGTAGTATTGTGGGTATTTATGTGAGTTGTCAATGGCACCCCACTCCAGTACTCTTGCCTGGAAAATCCCATGGACAGAGGAGCCTGGTAGGCTGCAGTCCATGGGGTCGCTAAGAGTCGGACATGACTGAGTGACTTCATTTTCACTTTTCATTTTCATTCATTGGAGAAGGAAATGGCAACCCATTCCAGTGTTCTTGCCTGGAGAATCCCAGGGACGGGGGAGCCTGGTGGGCTGCCATCTATGGGGTCGCACAGAGTCGGACACGACTGAAGCGACTTAGCAGCATGTGAGTTGTCACACAGGGAATCTTTGTGATGTTTCACAATCATAAAGAATGGAATAAGACTTCTAAAATATTTCTGATGTGTGTTACAGTCAAATAGGAAGCACACTAAAAGACATGAGCATTTGAAAGATTAATAAAAATCAGTCGCACATGCTTAATACTGACATATGAACATGCACATGGACTAAAGTATATTTTGAATGTTTAGAATATATGATCAAATATAGGGTTTTTTTTCTTTTTCTCATATAAAGGATTGGTTACTGAACAAGTGATTTACTTATCAAACTGATTTCAAAGGTTTTGTTGAAAATATTAGACTACTCACCTTACATTATAATGTTTATAATCAAGAATAAGAAATAGGAATGCAAACTCTAGGGACTACTATATAACATGTTCAAGAAAATTTGGAAGATCAAGTGTTACACTAATGAGTTCTTGCTTAACTACTCATAAAATAAAATAAATTTATTCTCTTCTGAGGCAATTCAAAAAATAGCTTTCATGACAAAAGTCATTAACTGATTAATATGCTCATTCTTTTTTTTTGACCATCAAATTAGTGTCCACAATATAAGACTTTTGAAACCTCTATATTTATAAAATGATTAATCTATACTTGTTTAGTAACAAGGTAAAGCATAAACACAGACATTATAGATGCCAATTAATAATACCTCTTCACTATGAATTATATGTCCTAGTACACGGTTTTCATGTACAATACTTATACTAATCAGATAATTAGAGTATGTAACTAGAATTTTGCTGCAATATAGTGTGAAAGACCTTGGCATATTTTAGATATTAAAAAAAAGAAACATATAATCATCTGATCTTTTCTTATATAAAGATAATGGTATCTTTTAAAAGAGATTAAATCATATGATATAAACAAAGGTAATATTTTTCAAAAAAATTTCTCTGGATTCAGTTTCTGTGGAGATGCTCAAAGAAAACAAAATATTAGCTACGTCCCATCACACACAATAGGAATTCCAACATTCTCTGTAACAGTATCAGGAATATTATCTCTGTAAAGGTTATCAGTCATATCGCTGTATTCCCTTTGAAAACATCAAAACTGTGATGGATTAGAAACTCAAAGTCAAGGTGGCAAATAGTGGAGAAATAAGTTAATAGCCTTACATTTCTGTAGACAGATAAGATAGCTACCAATGTACCTCCTTTTTCCCACTAATTAAATCCCTGGAAAGTACACATAAATGAATCTTCATAGAACACTGAACAGTGTTAGATGTGATGACAGAGGAAGGTCCTGAAAAGTAGTGTGAAAATACCTAGGTAACTATTATCAACTGAAGTCATTAGGTAAACAGTTAATGAGGAACTCTATAATAGATAGATCAGGCTGACAATTCCTGAATTTATTAATCATTCTTAAAGCACTAAAAGTGAGACAATCACAACATGTATTACCTAATGTGATACAATATGAACTATACACACTACAATTATATATTATCGAAAGGATGGGTGTAAGGAGGAGGAACAAGTAACACATGAATCTAAGTATCAGTTTATAGGCAATATAAGGAATAGCGTGAAAGTGAAGTCGCTCAGTTGTGTCCGACTCTTTGCGACCCCATGGACGGTAACCTACCAGGCTCCGTGGTCCATGGGATTTTCCAGGCAAGAATACTGGAATGGGCTGTCATTTCCTTCTCCAGGGGATCTTCCCAACCCAGGGATCGAATCCAGGTTTCCTGCATTGCAAACAAATGTTTTACTGTCTGAGCCACTAGGGAAGCCCCAATAAAGAATAAAGGTTCATATTAAACTATGGAGTGGGTAGCCTTTGCTTCTCCAGGGGATCTTTCCAACCCAGGGATCAAACCAGGGTCTCCCGCATTGCAGGTGGATTCTTTACCAACTGAACTATCAGGAAAGCCCGCGCTATGAAGCTGTATCAGCCTAATCTAGAGTCTGGGAAATTCTAAGGAGTACACAATTAAGCAGCATCAACCATTATATGACATGAAAGAAAAAAAACACAGATGGGGAATGGTTATAAAGGAAATTTAAGACACAGAACAACCAAATAAAACATATGAAACTTATTGTGACCATAATTCTCTCATGGATTGCAGAAGACATTTTTGAGATAATGAGGAAACATTAGAAGATAGTGTGCTGCAGTCCATGGGGTCACAAAGAGTCGGACATGACTGGATGACTGAACAGTAACAACATAGAATTATTATTTTGTTTTGATTATGTTTAAACAAAATGTCCTTACATTCTGAGCTACACACAGAACTGTGTATCTGTAGAGTGAAGTGAAGTCTGAGATTGGCTTAAAAATAAAACTGAAGCAAATGAACACATAAAGAAAAAAGTTTGGGTATGGGGGGAAAGGACATAGATATAATGGCAAAAATTGATCACTGTAGTAGGCATAGGAGGCAGAAAAATGACCAACCCTACCCCTCCAAAGAGCTCCAGATCTTAATCCTTGAAACTTGTGAATATCTTGTAATATGGCAAGGGATAATTAAGGTTGAGGTGGTAGTTTACCTATCAACTGATCTTGAGATGGAAGAATTATCCTGCAAGACCCTGCAGTAGGGTGGTGTGAGGAGGAGGGGGAGTAAATCAATGCATTGCTATCCTAAGTATCCTCAGAAATGTAAAAGTAAAGCAGACAGATAAAAATGAGGGAGATAGCAACATGAAAAAGACTTGGCCTGCTGTTGCTGGCTTTGGAGATAGAAAAATGACATGATGAAGCTGCAGGAACCTCTTGGCGCTTAAAAGATAAGAAAACAGATTCTCCCCAAGATTCCCAGGGAGGGAATACAGTCCTTATTTTTAACCCAACGAGATCCATTACTGACTTCTGACATCTAGAGCTATTAAAATAATGACCCATGCTGCTTTATGGAGAAGGAAATGGCAAACCACTCCAGTATTCTTATGGGAAAATCCCATGGACAGAAGAGCCTAGCAGGTCTATGGGGTCGCAAAGAGTCAGACATGACTGAAGCGACAGCATACATGCATGTTGCTTTAAACCACAGGTTGTGTGTGTGTGTGTGTGTTACTGTAGCAATAGAAAAATAAAGTACTAGGTTGCGAAGATCCGAAGATCCCCTGGAGAAGGAAATGGCAACCCACTCCAGTGTTCTTGCCTGGGAAATCCCATGGACAGAAGAGCAGGGCGTCTACAATCCACGGGGTCACAAAAGAGTCGGACACACCTGATTGACTAAACAATTGGTACTTGAATTTCATTTTTCTCCCTACTTTTGGATTTATTTTAAAACTTCTACAGTAAAACTTCAAAAATATTAAGATTCTGAAAAGAATTTTCCATTACCAATTTTGTGTTTAAAGTCCAATAGTTCAATGGCAAAAAGCTTAATTTAAGGACATATGAAATTTAATAAATAAAATGACAATTTGTGAAAATGTTCTTTACATGTAATCAGAGATGTCACAATGTAGTGTGTTTGAGTAACATGACCTTGTTAAAGAGTAGGAAAAAAAGTGGGGTGTGTCTTCATGACAGATTTTTGGTCACATATTTAAAGGAAATATGCCACTAATAATGACACCATCAATTAGCAGAGGAGGGAAGATTGCACACTCTTTATGACATTATGTGTTGAATATTCACCATTAATTTTGGAATTCTGGAAGTGAAGCACAATTAAAACAACAAATCCTTCTGTAATAAACACCAGATTTTTAGACCAAAAAGTCAAGGTGTGATAATCTATTATTTTCTTAAACTGTAATTTATAATATTTTATTTAATAAAATATTTTCTTATGACAATTTTTATCTGTCATGGTAGAGTGTGACTTTTTTATATGACAAATCTTGTTTTATCTCCCAAACTTACTGTTTTTAAAGACTAATAGCAATTTTTAAAGCACTGTTCTGGACAACCATTTATCCACCAAAGTTTAAACACTCAAATACATTTTTGGACATATTAAATATTTATTACAGGTTTGAAGTTGCCTCCTTTTTCAAGGAATGTAAAATATACACATAACTGGGTTTGTGTATAAACAAATAATATGTGGTGTATTAATATAAAAAGAATTCAAAATCCTATGTGAATTTTGTCTTTTATATTTTCATTCTTTATTTACTTATAAATCTATGTTTTGTACCTCTAATAAATAAAATCAATTTTTCTTATTCTCATAACCAAAAGAATCACTACCCCACCTAATGTTTTTGTGTTAGCTTGCCAGGGCTGCCGTAACAACATAACCCAGACTAGGGATTTAAACAACGTAAAATAATTTTCTCAGCTTCTGTAGGCTGAAATTCAAGATGAAGTTGAGGGCAGAGTTGGTTTCCTCTGTTGCCTCTCGCCATTGCTTGTAAATAGCCCCTTCTCGCTGTACCTTCAACAAGACCTTAGATCTCTCTGTGCTGTTGTTTCTCTTTCAATCTGTGTCCTATTCTCCTATTCTCTTCTTTATATATATATAGTTATGGGGTATAATTGCTTAGCAATGTTATGATAGTTTCAGGTGAGCAGGAAAGGCACTCAGCTATACACATACATGTATTCCTTCTGCCCCAAACTCCCCTCCCATCTGGGCTACCACATTACATTGAGGAAAGTTCCATACAGGACATCCTTGTTGCGCATCCATTTTAAGCATAGCAGTGTGTACATGAGATTGTGACATATTTAAAGGGTAGGTATTCCCGCCGCGCCCCCCCCCCCACCCCGCCCCATAGTCTGAAAAGGGCTTCCCAGGTGGGCTACTGGTGATTTAAAAAACCCTCCTGCCAATGCAGGAGGCACAAGGGACCAAGTTCGATTCCTGGGTTGGGAAGATCTACTGCTGCTGCTAAGTCGCTTCAGTCGTGTCCGACTCTGTGCAACCCCATAGACGGCAGCCCACTAGGCTCCTCTGTCTCTGGGATTCTCCAGGCAAGAATACTGGAGTGGGTTGCCATTTCCTTCTCCAATGCATGAAAGTGAAAAAAGTGAAGTCGCTCAGTCACGTCCGACTCTTCGCAACCCCATGGACTGCAGCCCACCAGGCTCCTCCACCCATGGGATTCTCCAGGCAAGAGTACTGGAGTGGGATGCCATTGCCTTCTCCTAGGGAGGGAAATGGCAACCCACTCCAATATTCTTGCCTGGAGAATCTCATGAACAGAGGAGCCTGGCGGGCTGGAGTCCATGGGGTCACAAAGAGTCGGACGTAACTGAAGCGACTTAGAGCGGGCACGCACTGGCAAGGGACACACGCACAAGTACTCTGAAAGACAATTCCCTGCTTCCTCAAAGATACTTAATTTGATTCCAATTTACTTAAAAAAAAAAAAAAAAGTCTACAGTACAAAGAAAATGGAAATTACTTAGTAACAATTTGCTTTTACACCGTTATAAATAATAATAATATAAAGTACATTATAAAGTAATAATAAAAGTGACGTAGAGGAAAATGCTTTTCTCTAGGGTACTTCAGTAACAGATAAGCTTAGCTGAGACAGTTTAACTTCCCGCACTGCAGCCACCGTAATTCAAGATTATCTGTGGTAAATTTAAACTGCCGGTTCAGCCTGAAAACAAATTTTAATCTACTTGAGGCCTCACACTACAACCAGTTCGCTTTAATTTGGACTGACTTTGACCCAGCCGGATTTTACGTCGGACTCAGTCTGACCCCGGAACCAGTTCAGTTTCTAAGTTGGACCCCCGTCTGACCCGGAAACAGTCTGACTTTTGCGTCCGACGTAGTTAGACTTAAGTGGTTTCTGGACCCAGTCTGGAAAAAGAAGTGCTCAAATTAAGTCTGAAAGCTCATTATGCAAAGGCTGCAGAGCTAAAATCTGGTATCTGAGAGTTTAATTACGAACCATTCCGAGGCAGCGAGAAAGCGGGGCTCTCAGACAGCTTAAAGGAACCCCAGCCTGGTTGCTAGTTGCTCCTGGCGACCCTCAGGGCCCTCCTTCGGTCCCTTCTCTGGATACCAGAATTGTGGAGAGATGAACTGAGGTATATTTTAAATTTTAAGAATTTGTTTGAGCGAAAATCTTTTTGACTCGGCAGTGCCCAAACCGAAGTGGTTTCTAAAGTTTCACCTGACCGAAACTCTGAGAGCGACTGTTGTATAAAGAAGGTAGAAGAGAAGTAAGAAAATTGTTGATTGGCTATAGCTTGTGTCCTCCCAGACGTTTGGACTTAGTTATCCTTAGCATTTTGATTTCACAGCCTTGAGGCTTTTACAGGCTTAGTTTTTGGTTTGCTTACAGTAAGCAGCCAAGGTATTAGAGCCACATCAGTGAATGGCCTCCCTTTTTAATTAATATAACAGACCAAATATAACATTAGTTCCCCATCACTGACTTCTAAAATAAGATTCAAATTTTGCTTTATGCAATTCTAGTCTAAATGAATTTATAGCAAACAGCAAAGGTAAAAGCATTTTGAACTTCTGGAAATTGGTGATGATAGTGGCTATATTTTATTTTTGTTTTCTGTGTGGTCACCTTTCAAGAAAGAAAAAAAACACACCAAAATGCCGTAAATTTTGTTACATTTATCTTATGTCATAATTGCAACCTTTTGTGAGTGAGGTTGAAAAACGTTACAAAATTTTTACCCTTAATTAGCTCATTTTACATAATAGAAAAATCTCACCAAATTAATAGGGGGTCAAGGATGAGATATATTTTTTAAACTGGGACTATTAATGTGCCAAAATTAGTAATCAAATTTTTACTAAGAAATTCCATATATAAGCTGTACGTGGTAGCAGTCTAATGAAGTAACTCTAATGAAGTAAGCAGTGATTATTCTGAAAAAGTATAACTGACTTCTGACTTGTACATATGAATGGGTTGTTATTTTAATTTATAATGCTTTTACATAATAAAGCAGTATCTTAATATCCATAATGAACACTGCCTTTGACTGTTGAGCGTAACGGATTCATATTCATAGTCAAAAGATTTTGGAGTCAGATCTACATTCATGTTTCAGACAGACTGCTGTTCACTGTTGTCTCCATTAGAGAAAGGGATGCAACTGCGTTGGTCAGCTCATAAACTACAGAGAAACTAGGAATTCACAAAATAAAACATTTTTAACTTTTTGTTGACTTTTATATATGGAATGAGCAGTTTAGTTATATAAGATTTTTTTAAATTTACTTTTTCTTGAAGGATAATTGCTTTACAGAATTTTGCTGTTTTCTATCAAACCTGAACATGAATCAGCCATAGGTATACATATATCCCCTCCCTTGTGAACCTCCCACCCATCTACCTCCCCATCCCACCCCTCTAGGCTGTTGGAGTTTCCTGAGTCATACAGCAAATTCCCATTGGCTATCTATTTTACCTATGGTAATGTAAGTTTCCATGTTACTCTTTCCATACATCTAACCTACTCCTCTCCTCTGCCCATGTCCATAAGTCTATTCTTTATGTTTGTTTCCCCATTGCTGCCCTGTACACAAATTCTTCAGTACCATTTTTCTATATTCTGTACATGTGTATTCAGTTCAGTTTAGTCCCTCAGTCGTGTCCGACTCTTTGCGACACCATGAATTGCAGCATTCCTGGCCTCCCTGTCCATCACCAACTCCCACAGTTTACTCATACTCATGTCCATCGAGTCAGTGATGCCATCCAGCCATCTCATCTTCTGTCGTCCCCTTCTCCTCCTGCCCACAATCCCTCCTAGCATCAGAGTCTTTTCCAATGAGTCAACTCTTCACATCAGGTGGCCAAAGTATTGGAGTTTCAGCTTTAGCATTAGTCCTTCCAAAGAACACCCAGGACTGATCTCCTTTAGAATGGACTGGTTGGATCTCCTTGCAGTCCAAGGGACTCTCAAGAGTCTTCCCAACACCACAGTTCAAAAACATCAATTCTTCAGCACTCCGCTTTCTTCACAGTCCAACTCTCACATCCATACATGACCACTGGAAAAACCGTAGCCAAAGAATAAGATATTTATCTTTCTTTTTCTGACTCACTTCACTCTGCATAATAGGTTCTAGGTTCATCCATCTCATCCGACCTGACTCGAATCCATTCCTGTTTGTGGCTGAGTAATATTCCATTGTGTATATATGTACCACAATTCTTTATCCACTCATCTGTTGATGGATATCTAGGTTGTTTCTGTGTTGTAGCTATTGTAAATAGTGCTGCAATGAACAGTGGGTACATGTGTCTTTTTCAATTTTGGTTTCCTCAGGGAGTATGCCTAGGAGTGGAGTTGCTGGGTCATATGGTGCTTTTATTCCTAGTTTTTAAAGGAATCTCCATACTGTCTTCCATAGTGGCTCTATCAATTTACATTCCCACCTACAGTGCAAGAGTGTTCCCTTTTCTCCACACTCTCCAGCATTTATTGTTTGTAGACTTTTTGATGAGGGCCATTCTGACCGGTGTGAGGTGATATCTCATTGTGGTTTTGATTTGCATTTCTCTAATAATGAGCCATGTTGAGCATCTTTTCCTGTGTTTGTTATCCATCTGTAGGTCTTCTTTGGAGAAATGTCTGTTTAGGTCTTTTTCCCACTTTTTGAATGGGTTGTTTGTTTTTCTGTCTTTGAGTTGTATGAGCTGCTTGTATATTTTGGAAACTAATCCTTTATCAGTTGTTTCATTTGCTATTATTTCCTCCCATTCTGAGGGTTGTCTTTTCACCTTGCTTATAGTTTCTTTTGCTGTGCAGAAACTTGTAAGTTTAATCAGGTCCGACTTGTTTACTTTTGTTTTTATTTCCATTACTCTAGGAGGTGGGGCATAGAGGATCTTGCTTTGATTTATGTCATCGAGGGTTCTGCCTATGTTTTCCTCTAACAGTTTTATAATTTCTGGTCTTACACTGAGGTCTTTAATCCATTTTGAGTTTATCTTTGTGTATGGTGTTGGGAAGTGTTCTAATTTCATTCTTTTACATGTAGCTGTCCAGTTTTCCCAGCACCATTTATTGAAGAGGCTGTCTTTGTCCCCACTGTACACTCTTGCCTTCTTTGTCAAAAATTAGGTACCCATAGGTGCAGGGGTTTATTTCTGAGCTTTGTATCTTGTTCCATTGGTCTATATTTCAGTTTCTGTGCCACTACCATACTATCTTCATGACTGTAGCTTTGTAGTATAATCTGAAGTCAGAAAGCTGATTCCTCCAGCTCCATTCTTCTTTCTCAAGACTGCTTTGGAAATTTGGGGTCTTTTTTGTTTCCATATGAATTGGGAAATGTTTTGTTCTGGTTCTGTGAAAAATGCCATTGATAATTTGATAGGTATTGCATTGAATCTGTAGACTGCATTTGGTAGTATTGTCATTTTCACAATATTGATTCTTCCTACCTAGGAACATGTAATATCTCTCCATATGTTTATGTCATCTTTTATTTCTTTCATCAGTGTCTTATAATTTTCTGTGTACAGTTCTTTTGTCTCCTTAGGTAAATTTATTCCTAGATATTTAATTCTTTTTGTTGCAATGGTGAATGGGATTGATTTCTTAATTTCTCTTTCTTCTTTTTCATTGTTAGTATATAGTAGTAGTAGTAGTTGAGTTGCTAAGTCATGTCTGAGTCTTGCAACCCCATGGTCAGAGGAGCCTGGCAGGCTCCAGGGGATTCTTCAGGCAAGAATTCTAGAATGGGTTGCCATTTCCTTTTCCAGGGGCTCTTCCCAACCCAAGAATTGAACCCAGGTCTCCTGCATTGTAGGAAGATTCTTTACCAACTGAGCTACAAGGGAAGTCCCTAGTATATAGAAATGCAAATAATTTATGTGTATTGATTTTGTATACTGCAGCTTTGCTATTTCACTGATTAGCTCTAGTAATTTTCTGATACTGTCTTTAGGGTTTTCTGTGTACAGTATCATGTCATCCACAAAGAGTGAGAGCTTTACCTCTTATTTTCTGATCTTTATTCCTTTCATTTCTTTTTCTTCTCTGATTGCTGTAGCTAGGACTTCCTGAACTATGTTGAATAACAGTGGTGAAAGTGTACACCGTTATCTTGTTCCTGATCTTGGGGAGGCGGGGGCGGTGCTTTCAGTTTTTCAGCATTGAGATTAGTGATTTGCTGTATGTAGGCTTATCATATGTGGCCTTTACTATGTTGAGGTCGGTTCCATTTATGCCCATTTTTTGAAGAGTTTTAATCATAAATAGTTGCTGAATTTTGTTAAAGGCTTTTTCTGCATCTATTGAGATAATCATTTGATTTTTATCTTTCAATTCATTAATATGGTGTATCACATTGATTAATTTTCATATATTGAAGAATCCTTGCATTCCTGGCATAAACCCATCTTAATCATGGCATGAACTTTTTGATGTGTTGCTGAGTTCTGTTTGCTAAAGTTTTGTTGAGGATTTTTGCATCTATGTTCATCAGTGATATTGGCCTGTAGTTTTCTTTTTTTAAGTTGTCTTTGGTTTTGTTATCCTGGTGATGGTGGCCTCATAGAATGAGTTTAGAAGTGTTCCTTCCTCTGCAATTTTTTGGAATAATTTTAGAAGGATAGGCATTAACTCTTTTCTAAATGTTTGATAGAATTTTCCAGTGAATCCGTCTGGTCCTGGGCTTTTTTTTTTTTTTTTTTTGGGGGTGGGGGGTGGCGATTTTGATCACAGCTTCAGTTTCAGTGCTTGTAATTGGGTTGTTCATAATTTCTGTTTCTTCCTGGTTCAGTCTTGGAAGATTGAACTTATTTAAGAGTCTGTCCATTTCTTCCAGGTCATCCATTTTATTGCCATATAGTCGTTCATAATAGTCTCTTATAATCCTTTGTATTTCTGCATTGTCTGTTGTAACATCTCTTTTTTCATTTCTAATTTTGTTGATTTGATTCTTATCTGTTTTCTTCTTGAGTCTGGCTAAAGGTTTATCAATTTTGTTTATCTTCTCAAAGAAGTAGCTTGTAGTTTTATTTACTATTGTTTCTTTCATTTCTTTTTCACTTATTTCTGCTCGAATCTTAATGGTTTCTTTCCTTCTACTAACTTTGGCGTTTTTTTGTTCTTCTTTCTCCAGTTGTTTTAGGTGTAAAGTAGGTTGTCTATGTGATGTTTTTTCTTGTTTCTTGAGATAGGATTGTATTGCTATGAACTTCCCTCTTGGAACTGCTTTTGCTGCATCTTGTAGGTTTTGAGTGTTTGTGTTTTCACTGTCATTTGTTTCCAGATTTTTTTTATTTCCCTTTTGATTTTTTCAGTCACCCGTCGGTTATTTGGGAACACGCTGTTTAGCTCCATGTGTCTGTGTTTCTTACAGTTTTTTTTTTTTTTTGGTATATCTAGTCTCATAACATTGTGGTCTGAGAAGATGCTTGATATGGTTTCAATTTTCTTAAATTTACTGAGGTTTGATTTGTGAACCAAGATGTGTCTATCCTGGAGACTGTCCCGTGTGCACTTGAGAAGGTGTATTCTTCTGCATTTGGATGAAATGTCCTGAGAATGTCAATGGAACCCATCTCATCTAATGTATCATTTAAGACTTGTGTTTCCTTATTAATTTTCTGTTTTGGTGACCTGTCCACTGGTGTGAATGGGGGTGTTAAAGTCTCCTACTATTATTGTGTTACTGTCAATTTCTTCTTTTATTTCTGTTAGTGTTTGCTTTATGTATTGAGGTGCTCCTGTGTTGGGTGCATAGATATTTACAACTGTTATGTCTTCCTCTTGGATTGATCCCTTGATCATTATATAGTGTCCTTCCTTATCTCTTGTAATCTTCTTTATTTTAAGGTCTATTTTGTCTGATGTGAGGATTGCTACTCCAGCTTTCTTTTGCTTCCTATTTGCATGGAATATATTTTTCCATCATTTCACTTTCTGTCTATATGTGTCTTTAGGTCTGAAGTGGGTTTCTTGTAGACAGCGTATATAAGGGTCTTCTTTTGTATCCTTCAGCCAGTCTATGTCTTTTAGTTGGAGCATTTAACCCGTTTACATTTAAGGTATTATTGATATATATGTTCCTATCGCTATTTTCTTATTTATTTGGGGTTGATTTTGTAGACCTTTTTTCTTCTCTTGTATTTCTTGACTATATAATCCCTTTAACATTTGTTATAAAGCTGGTTTGGTGGTATTAAATTCTCTTTTTAACTTTTGCATGTCTGAAAGCTTTTTATTTCAATTTTGAATGAGATTCTTGCTGGGTACAGTAATCTTGGTTGTAGATTTTTCCCCTTAAGTACTTTAAATTTATCCTGCCATTCCCTTCTGGCCAGCAGAGTTTCTGCTCAAAGATCAGCTGTTAAGTGTATGGGGTTTCTCTTGTATGTTCCTGTTGCTTCTCCCTTGCTGCTTTTAATATTCTTTCTTTGTGTTTAGTCTTTCTTCATTTGATTAGTATGTGTCTTGGCATGTTTCTCCTTAGGTTTATCCATATGGGACTATTTGTGCTTCTTGGACTTGATTATTTCCTTTCCTATGTTGAATAGATTTTCAACTATAATCTCTTCAAAATTTTTTCTCATACCTTTTCTCTTTCTCTTCTTCTTCTGTGACCCCTGTAATTCAAATGTTGTGTGTTTGGTATTGTCCCACAGGACTCTGAGACTATCCTCAGTTCTTTTCATTCTTTTTACTTTATTCTGCCCTTCAGAAGTTATTTCCACCATTTTATCTTCCAGCTCACTGATTCATTCTTCTGCTTCAGATATTCTGCTATTGATTCCTTCTAGAGTATTTTTAATTTCAGTAACTGTGTTGTTTTCTCTGTATGTTTATTCTATAATTCTTCTAGGTTTTTAAAAAATTGATTCTTGCATTTTCCCCATTTGTTTTCAAGGTTTTTGATCATTTTTAGTATTATTATTCTGAATTCTTTTTCAGGTAGTTTGCCTATTTCCTCTTCAATTATTTGGACTTCTGTTTTTCTAGTTTGCTCCTTCATTTGTGTAGTATTTCTCTGCCTTTTCATTATTATTATTATTTTTTTAACCTATTGTGTTTGAGGTCTCCGTTTCCCTGGCTTCAAGGTTGAATTTTGTCTTCCTTTTGGTTTCTGCCCTCCTAAGGTTGGTCCAGTAGCTTTGTGTAAGCAAAAGTGAGATCTGTGCTGAGTTTTTCTTTTGTCTGTTTGTTTTTCCTCTATTGGGCAAGGCTGAGTGAGGTGGTAGTCCTGTCTGCTGATGATTGGGTTTGTATTTTTGTTTTGGTTGTTGTTTAGATGAGGCACAGGGTGCTACCGGTGGTTGGGTGATGCCAGGTCTTGTATTCAGGTGGTTTCCTTTGTGTGAGTTCTCGCTATTTTATACTCCCTCGGGTTAGTTCTCTGGTAGTCTTGGGTCATGGAATCAGTTCTCCCAGTCCAAAGGCTCAGGGCTTGATCTCGAGTTTTGTGTGGGTCTGTATATTCTTTTCTGCTGGGCAGGTGCTCCTGTCTCCGTCAGCTGGTGTTCTGCATGCAGTTTTGTGTCTGAAGGTGTATTCCTGATGTATCTACGGAGAGAGATGTACTCCATGTACACCTACTCCTCCCCCATTTTGTTCTCTTAGGTATAACATTGTTTCACCAAAACAGATTTGTTTATAATGAAAAGAAAATGACTGACTCACCTACGTTCATTTAAAAGGAAAGAAAAATAAAACCCTGACTAAAACTGTCTAAGAAATATAATGCATAAATGTAGAAAAAGTAGTTAAATAACTCCTTATTGCCAAATTCAGACTTAAATTGAGGAAAGTAGGGAAAACCACTAGACCATTCATGTATGACCTAAATCAAATCCCTTATGATTATACAGTGGAAGTGAGAGATAGATTTAAGGGACTAGATCTGATAGATAGAGTGCCTGATGAACTATGGACGGAGGTTCATGACACTGTACAGGAGAAAGGGATCAAGACCATCCTCATGGAAAAGAAATGGAAAAAAGCAAAATGGCTGTCTGGGGAGGCCTTGCAAATAGCTGTGAAAAGAAGAGAAGTGAAAAGCAAAGGAGAAAAGGAAAGATATAAGCATCTGAATGCAGAGTTCCAAAGAATAGCAAGGAGATATAAGAAAGCCTTCCTCAGTGATGAATGCAAAAAAATAGAGGAAAACAACAGAATGGGAAAGACTAGAGATCTCTTCAAGAAAATTAGAGATACCAAGGGAACATTTCAGGCAAAGATGGGCTCAATAAAGGACAGAGATGATATGGACCTAACAGAAGCAGAGGATACTAAGAGGTGGCGAGAATACACAGAAGAACTGTACAAAAAAGATCTTCACGACCAAGATAATCACGATGCTGTGATCACTCACCTAGAGCCAGACATCCTGGAATGTGAAGTCAAGTGGGCCTTAGAAAGCATCACTACGAACAAAGCTAGAGGAGGTGATGGCATTGCAGCGGAGCTATTTCAAATCCTGAAAGATGATGCTGTGAAAGTCTGCACTCAATATGCCAGCAAATTTGGAAAACTCAGCAGTGGCCACAGGACTGGAAAAGGTCAGTTTTCATTCCAATCCCAAAGAAAGGCCATGGCAAAGAATGCTCAAACTACCGCAAATTGCGCTCATCTCACACACTGGTAAAGTAATGCTCAAAATTCTCCAAGCCAGGCTTCAGCAGTACATGAACCATGAACTTCCAGATGTTCAAGCTGGATTTAGAAAAGGCAGAGGAACCAGAGATTAAATTGCCAATATCCACTGGATCGTAGAAAAAGCAAGAGAGTTCCAGAAAAGCATCTATTTCTGCTTTATTGACTATGCCAAAGCCTTTGACTGTGTGGATCACAGTAAACTGTGGAAAATTCTGAAAGAGATGGGAATACCAGACCACCTGACGTGCATCTTGAGAAACCTATATGCAAGTCAGGAAGCAACAGTTAGAACTGGAAATGGAACAACAGACTGGTTCCAAATAGGAAAAGGAGTACGTCAAGGCTGTATATTGTCACCCTGCTTATTTAACTTATATGCAGAGTACATCATGAGAAATGCTGGGCTGGAAGAAGTACAAGCTGGAATCAAGATTGCCCAGAGAAATATCAATCACCTCAGATATGCAGATGACACCACCCTTATGGCAGAAAGTGAAGAGGAACTAAAAAGCCTCTTGATGAAGGTGAAAGAGGAGAGTGAAAAAGTTAGCTTAAAGCTGAACATTCAGAAAATGAAGGTCATGGCATCTGGTCCCATCACTTCATGGCAAATAGATGGAGAAACAGTGGAAACAGTGTCAGACTTTATTTTTGGGGGCTCCAAATTCACTGCAGTTGGTGATTTCAGCCATGAAATTAAAAGACGCTTAATCCTTGGAAGGAAAGTTATGACCAACCTAGATAGCGTGTTCAAAAGCAGAGGCATTACTTTGCCAACAAAGGTCCGTCTAGTCAAGGCTATGGTTTTTCCAGAGGTCATGTATGGATGTGAGAGTTGGACTGTGAAGAAAGCTGAGCACTGAAGAATTGATGCTTTTGAACTGTGGTGTTGGAGAAGACTCTTGAGAGTCCCTTGGACTGCAAGGAGATCCAACCAGTCCATTCTAAAGGAGATCAGCCCTGGGATTTCTTTGGAAGGAGTGATGCTATAGTTGAAACTCCAGTACTTTGGCCACCTCATGTGAAAAGTTGACTCATTGAAAAAGGCCCTGATGCTGGGAGGGTTTGGGGGCAAGAATAGAAGGGGATGACAGAGGATGAAATGGCTGGATGGCATCACTGACTCCACGCACGTGAGTTTGAGTGAACTCCAGGAGTTGGACAGGTGATGGATAGGGAGGTCTGGCGTGCTGCAATTCATGGGGTCCCAAAGTGTCAGACACAACTGAGCGACTGAATTGAACTGATCCTATTTTATTTTATAGCACCTTATTTTTCTTGATATTGCTATATTTATATCACAGGCTTTTTATTACTAGGAAGTTCCACTATTTTTATGATGAATATTGTATTAATTCATTGAACACTACTTTTTATTTAGTAAATTATGCATTACATTGGAGAAGGAAATGGCAACCCATTCTTGCCTGAGAAATCCCATGGACAGAGGAGCCTGGTGGGCTGTATAGTCCATGGAGTCTCACAGAGTAGGACACAACAGCTAAACAATAAAAGCAGCATGCATATACGCATCTTGCCATAGCGTTAATTTTTAAATCTCTTCATTTTATTTTTTTATACTATTTTTTTTTTTTTTTAGTTTCTGTATGCCCAGATTCCTTCACCAAACCCTGATTGATAAAGAGTAGGATATCTCCCAAGTTTTCATAAACCAGGATGAATACAATGTCAAATACAAAATAATGCTAAATGTAATATATAAAATATATGACAGTGTGTAAATATATAAAATTGTAAAAGGGACTTCCCTGCAGGTACAGTGATAAAGACTTCACCTTCTAATGCAGCCAGTGAAGGTTCAACCCCTGGTTGGGAAGCTCAGATCCCACATGCCTTGCAGCCAAAAACCAAATCTTAAAATAGAAAGCAATATTCTAATACAAATCAAGATTTTAAAAAAAGAAGTCCACATCAAAAAAACATTATGTGATTATTGCTTTTAAGAAAAATTTAGACATTTATCGAGTGAAGCATTATAACTGTTTTATGTCTTTTAAAAATGTGTAGTTACAATTCTTTTGAAGTTTTATTCCGTATCTTTTTACCATATAGTACAGCTGACATTTTGGAGGATAGAAACCTTTTTGAAATAATGAGTAAATATCATCTAAGCATTCATAATGAGACACCTAAAGAAGTGAGGTTATGTAAATCTTAGTGTCCTTAGTATATTCTTATAATTAAAACTGATAGAGTGAATAATATCATCTTAATTAGATTAGCCTGAAGAATAAAGCCGATTTTGGATAAAATTCAAAAGAATTCTGTCATATGTGGTTTTAGGAGGACGAGTCTTTAAGGAGTCAGAGAAGGAAAATCTGTGGGTGTAGGAGAAAAATTAGAAAATTATGGTGTCACTAAAGTCAAGAAAGAACTCAAGAAGTAAAAAATGGCAAGCTGTGTCAGCCAAAATTTACTCAACATTGATGACATTATTGTCAGATACCTGGAAAATGGTACAAAGCTGAAAATCATGAGAGTTTTAATCAAGTAGACAAAAAAATAGGCACTAAAATAAGAAAATAATATTATAAATTTATATATAAAATATAGGGTGCAATTAAAATTGTCACAAAGATGAAATAAAATTTTTTTTTTTTTTTTTCACTGGTGAACGCAAGCAACATAATTTATTAAGTATGCAAGGCAATGCACTAAGGCTTTTCCATTTCATCTGCGCATAATAAATGAGTATGGCTATTTTCATTTGTACAAAACTCTCATATAAGAAACTTATTTAGGTTACAACAAGTACTGAGCAGCCACAAGGTATTTAAAGCTGACTTGTTACAGAGGAAGGTCCCCCCCGCCCCCACACACACAAAAAACCAAGCCTGTGATGTTATATATGTACATTCAGAATTTTATTTCAAAACAAAGAACCGTAGTAACAATAATAGAAAAAATCCATTTGGAAATTATTCACAACCTGGTCACTGAGAACTGGAAAAAATTCCATGCTGCACCACTGCCAACCCACTGGTCTGAGTCGGAGCAGAGGTGCAGTTGGAGGACAGTCCCCCGTCACGGCAAAGCCCTGTCCCAAGGCTCTGCGAGTTTTGTACCCAAAGCCTCAGCAACCAGAGGGAATGAATGGTGAGAAATTAGAACCAAAATACTGTCATAGGCAAGGGTTTGACTGAAGGGCTTGAAATATGTAAGCACCAAAGAGGGGAAGGGAGATCAAGTAACATATGAAGGAGGGATGAAGAGCCCAGTCTCCACTTCTAAAAATACTGGATGATCCTGGAGGTGGCCATGGGCTGTGGCAAATGCAATCCCTCCATCTCAGCAAACTCTCTCGCCACCCCAGATCTAGAAGCTTATTGTCCCCTTAAGAATGCCTCCCTCTCCCCCATGACGCCCTTCCAGCGCACCCATTTAGAGATGAGGATTCAAAGGATAATTTGGGTTTGGTGACATGATGCTGATTGATTATATTTGAAAATGGTTTCAGTAAAGTGGTAGATTTAATTTTCATAGGAAAGGGATTGCAGAATAAAAGAGAATAAATGAACAAAGTATGTAGAACTCATTTTAAAAATTTGTGAAGAGAAGGAGAAAATAAAAAAAAAATAGTATCAGTGGTCTGAAATTCCAAATAAGCTTGTAAAGCATATAGTAAAAATAATAGATTGAATATATTAAAAGATCAAGATACTTGAGATGTCAGAATGAGTAGAGGAAGTGGTACTCCGAGACAGATATGATGGACTTGAGAACTGGTTATGAATTTTTGTAAAATAGGAAATTATAGCAGGGTAATTTAAGATCTTGGATAGAGGCTACAAGAAGTGCTAAAATCTGAAGTTAGTGTGTGTGTGTGTGTGTGTGTGTGTGTGTGTGTGTTGACAAGGGTAGGGAAGGTATTGGATGGTGGTAGTGATGAAGCAAGAGATTGAAAATGACAACCTGGTCATATAAAAACCAAAAATTCTTTAGGTAAATATTCTTTATCCTCTTGTGATAGTATTATTTTGTAAGTCATTTGCTCTATATGAGATTTAGCCTTCCTAAAGACAGCAGTGCCAGAGAAGGCAATGGCACCCCACTCCAGTACTCTTGCCTGGAAAATCCCATGGACAGAGGAGCCTGGTGGGCTGCAGTCCATGGGGTCGCTAAGAGTCGGACACAACTGAACGACTTCCCTTTCACTTTTCACTTTCATGCATTGGAGAAGGAAATGGCAACCCACTCCAGTGTTCTTGCCTGGAGAATCCCAGGGACGGGGGAGCCTGGTGGGCTGCCGTCTATGGGGTTGCACAGAGTCGGGCACGACTGAAGTAACTTAGCGGCAGCAGCAAAGACAACAGTGCATAATATTTGATATTCTCCACAAATGAAAATAATTGCACAGAGATAATACCCAACAGGAAGATGCATTATACATCATATAGTAGTTAAAGATTATCTATGATTCACTGTATGAGAAGTAGATATTCTTTGCTAAATTGGATATTAGACAAACCCAGGGTTAAGAGTAAAAGCTTCATTTTGAAGAAATATCCTCATTTAATTTGCATCTCTATTTGAAAAGTATTAAAAAGAAAGTAACAATTATTTTAAAAACCACCATAGTGTTACCTTTTTATCTCAAAATCATCTTAATTATAGTTCAGATATTGAGCAATATTCAGTGGCTGTCATCACTACAACTTGTTTGACAGCACTGAGGCTACAGCAGGCAGATAAAAAGCTCATCGTCTTGTTATTAGACACACTGTACAGTTTTATTGCAACATAAATAAATGTTGTCAGTTCTGATTTTTTAAAAATATCTACTTTCTTCCTAAACTGACAACCATTAATACAATTTTAAAAGATGAGCATGTTATACTATTTTATATTATCATTAATTTTTCAAAGAAATACCAAAGAGTATAATATTGTACACATACATGGTTTACAACCCAGCTTAAGATATAAAGCACACAACGTATTGAAGTGCCTTTAAAACTCCCTAACTCATTTCCATTCCTCATAGTTCACAAAGGATGATAGTATTACATTTCCATAGATCTTCTCAAACCTTTATATGTTTGCACCCACAAACATTTTATATTTTTGCACTGTAGATTTAAAGTTATAACAAGTAGTTTTGTGTAATTTGTTTTTTTCAGTTAGTTAATTTATGACAGTCATCTGTGCTGAGAGGGTAACTCAAGTTCATAATTGTCATTAATTATTAGTGTTTTACTATACAGTTTAAATTTGAACAATCCTAGGGTTGGGTTGGAGCACTGACTTCCTACACATTTGAAAACTGCATATAACTTTGAGTCCCTAAAACTTTGTTAATAGCCTATTGTTAACTGAAAGCCTTAATAATAACACAAGCAGTCAAATAACACATATTTGTATGTTATATATATTATATACTATATTCTTATAAAAAAGTAATCTCAGTTCAGTTCAGTTGCTAAGTAGTGTCCGACTCTTTGCAACCTCATGGACTGCAGCACGTCAGGCCTCTCTATCCATTACCAACTCCCAGAGCGTGTTCAAACTCATGTCCATGGGGTTGGTGATGCCATTCAACCATCTCATCCTCTGTCGTCCCCTTCTCGTCCTGCCTTCAATCTTTCCCAGCATCAGGGTCTTTTCAAATGAGTCAGTTTTTCACATCAGGTGGCCAAAATATTGCAGTTTCAGCTTCAGCATCAATCCTTCCATTGAATATTCAGGACTGATCTCCTTTAGGATGGATTGGTTGGATCTCCTTGGAGTCAAAGGGACTCTCAAGAGTCTTTTCCAACACCACAGTTCAAAAGCAGCAATTCTTCAGTGCTCAGCTTTCTTTAGAGTCCAATTCTCACATCCATACATGACTACTGGAAAGACCATGGCTTTGACTAGACGGACCTTTGTTGGTAAAGTAATGTCTCTGCTTTTTAATATGCTATCTAGGTTGATCATAGCTTTTCTTCCAAGGAGCAAGTGTCTTTTGATTTCATGGCTGCAGTCACTATCTGCAGTGATTTTGGAGCGCCCCCCCCCAAAAATAAAGTCTCTCACTTTTTTCACTATTTCCCTATCTATTTGCCATGAAGTGATGGAACCAGATGTCATGATCTGAATGTTAAGTTTTAAGCCAATTTTTTCACTCTCCTCTTTCACTTTCATCAAGAGGCTTTTTAGTTCCTCTTCACTTTCTGCCATAAGGGTGGTGTCATCTGTGTATCTGAGGTTATTGAAATTTTTCCTTGCAGTCTTGATTCCAGCTTGTGCTTCATCCATCCCAGCATTTCACATGATGTACTGTGCATATATGTTAAATAAGCAGGGTGACAATATACAGCCTTGACCTACTCCTTTCTTTTTTTTTTCCTTTTTTTTAAAAAAATTTTATATTATTTTTAAACTTTACAATATTGTATTAGTTTTGCCAAATATCGAAATGAATCTGCCACAGGTATACCTGTGTTCCCCATCCTGAACCCTCCTCCCTCCTCCCTCCATACCCTCCCTCTGGGTCTTCCCAGTGCACCAGCCCCAAGCATCCAGTATCGTGCATCAAACTTGGACTGGCAACTCGTTTCATACATGATATTATACATGTTTCAATGCTATTCTCCCAAATCTCCCCACCCTCCCACAGAGTCCATAAGACTGATCTATACATCAGTGTCTCTTTTGCTGTCTCGTACACAGGGTTATTGTTACCATCTTTCTAAATTCCATATATATGCGTTAGTATACTGTATTGGTGTTTTTCTTTCTGGCTTACTTCATCTGTATAATAGGTTCCAGTTTCATCCATCTCATTAGAACTGATGCAAATGTATTCTTTTTAATGGCTGAGTAATACTCCATTGTGTGTATGTACCACTGCTTTCTTATCCATTCATCTGCTGATGGGCATCTAGGTTGCTTCCATGTCCTGGCTATTATAAACAGTGCTGCAATGAACATTGGGGTACACGTGTCTCTTTCCCTTCTGGTTTCCTCAGTGTGTATGCCCAGCAGTGGGATTGCTGGATCATAAGGCAATTCTATTTCCAGTTTTTTAAGGAATCTCCACGCTGTTCTCCATAGTGGCTGTACTAGTTTGCATTCCCACCAACAGTGTAAGAGAGTTCCCTTTTCTCTACACCCTCTCCAGCATTTATTGCTTGTAGACTTATGGATTGCAGCCATTCTGACTGGCATGAAATGGTACCTCATAGTGGTTTTTATTTGCATTTCTCTGATAATGAGTGATGTTGAGCATCTTTTCATGTGTTTGTTAGCCATCTGTATGTCTTCTTTGGAGAAATGTCTATTTAGTTCTTTGGCCCATTTTTTGATTGGGTCATTTATTTTTATGGAGTTGAGCTATAGGAGTTGCTTGTATATTTTTGAGATTAGTTGTTTGTCCGTTGCTTCATTTGCTGTTATTTTCTCCCATTCTGAAGGCTGCCTTTTCACCTTGCTAATAGTTTCCTTTGTTGTGCAGAAGCTTTTAAGTTTAATTAGGTCCCATTTATTTTTGCTTTTATTTCCAATATTCTGGGAGGTGGGTCATAGAGGATCCTGCTGTGATGTATGTCAGAGAGTGTTTTGCCTATGTTCTCCTGTAGGAGTTTTATAGTTTCTGGTCTTACGTTTAGATCTTTAATCCATTTTGAGTTTATTTTTGTGTATGGTCTTAGAAAGTGTTCTAGTTTCATTCTTTTACAAGTGGCTGACCAGTTTTCCCTGCACCACTTGTTAAAGAGATTGTCTTTAATCCATTGTATATTCTTGCCTCCTTTGTCAAAGATAAGGTGTCCATATGTGCGTGGATTTGTCTCTGGGCTTTCTATTTTGTTCCATTGATCAATATTTCTGTCTTTGTTTGATTTGGAACCAGTCTCTTGTTCTATGTCCAGTTCTAACTGTTGCTTCTTGACATGCATACAGATTTCACAGTAATCTAGTAATCTAGATAAATAAAGTTTTATTAAGACAATCATAAAAGATATGCATTTATATTACTGAGTTGTATTTATTGATACCATAATTTTACATGTTTATAAAATAAGTTGCCTATCAGTACATATATCAATATTGTCTTATACATTATAAAAATACTATATTGCTATATGTATTATTAACCTATAATATGTTATATGTACTACTAACATCGCTCAATTGTGTCTGACTCTTTGCTACCCCATGCACTGTAGCCTGCCAGGCTCCTGTGTCCATGGAGATTCTCCAGACAGCAATACTGGAGTGGGTTGCCTTGCAGTCCTCCAGGCGATCCTCCCAATCCAGTGATCAAACCCAGGTGTCCCGCATTATAGGTGGATTCTTTACTGTCTGAACCACTGGGGAAGTGCATTATTAACACTACACATCAAAAATTAAAAGTTAAATGGAGGGAAAACCACAGTATTGTGAAGTAATTTCCTCCAATTAAAATTAATAAATTAATTTTTTAAAAGGTGATAGCGGATATATGTATACATATAGCTAATTTGCTTTGCTATACAGTAAACTAACACAGCATTGTAAAGCAACCATATGCCAATAAAGATTTTAAAAAACAAAGGGGAAAAAAAAAACGGAAAAGAAAAGTTAATGGGGGAAAAAGAAATCCATATTTATTTACAAGTATAGGAATTCCTGTACTGATAACAAAGAAGAAGCCATGTGCTTTCTTTATGGTAGTCTGGCCTAAATGCTAAGAAATCATTGAACATCTTTATGGTATATGGTATTAGACATATGCAGAATACAGTATTGGAAACATTGTTTCATTTCTTAAAAAAGGCACTTGTGATGATAGGCTGACATGTAGTTTCTCCAATTATGATAAAGTATCGCATGTTATGTAATTCTTTGAAAGCAAAACTATAAAATAGTAAGAAAGCTAACATTAATTTTATATCAGTATCACTTTATGCCTATGTAGGATAGGCTATCATCTTCAATACAAGGCTCATACACAACGAAAACTTAGATAATGATGGTAATGATGCAAAAATGTTTCACATTTTTTGCTATACAGTTATTAAATCTTCACACAAAGATACACAAATGTATCATACAAATGTATGGCCTCATGATTGATTACTCTATATTAAGCGGAAGTGGATCATCATAATGATCTTTGTCCCCATTGTCTTCATGTTGACTAGACTAAGGAGAAGGAGGAAAAAGAGGGGTTGGTATTGATGTTTCAGGGATGGCAGAGGCAGAATTGGTGGAAAAGGTCGAAGGCGAGGCAGACACATTCAGTGTAACTTTATGGAAATACATTATAATTTCTGATTTTTTTTTTCATTTCTCTAAAAATATTTGTATACAGTACCAATTCCTCTTCCACTGTTTGCTTTAGTTTTAGTGCCCATATCATCAAAGCATCCATGTCATAAAAGAAGTCAAAAGCAGTCTTGAAAAGTCAGAACTCTCCTGCTAGAGTGTCTAATATCAATTAGTTTTCTGGCACTACTTCTACATCTTCTTCTTCCTTGTCAGGCACTGGTTCAGAACACACACCTCTAGCAAGGTGCCTATTGTTAATTTCTCTGCTGTTGTGTCTATTAGCTCTTGACTGTATCCAACATCCTTCACCTGCCCTGCCCCCCCCCCACACCCCTTTTTTTAAAATCACATCCACAATCTCTCTCATGATTTTCTTGATTGGCTCTCTCAGAATACTTTGAAGTCAGTGCAATATCTAGTGAGTTTTCTTTGAAAGGAATTCATTGTTGTGGGTCTGATAGCTTTCGTGGCTTCTACTATAACAATGACGGCATCTTCAATGGTGTAATCTTTCCAGACTTACATGATGTTTTCTTTCTTGGGATTTTTATTTTTCCACAGCATTGACATTCGTCTCCATAGAATGCTGTGTGTTTTAATGAACCTTAAAAGTCCTTATGACCCCTTGATATAGAGGCTGAATTAGTGATTTTGTATTTGTGGGCAAGTAGACCACTTTGGATGTCTTTGGTGTTGAACTGATGTACTTTCAGTGATGAACTCATGGCCAAGGGCATTGTGCAATATCAAAAGAACTTTAAAAAGAAGTCCCTTACTGGCAAGGAAGTTCCTTACTTCAGGGACAAATCATCGATGGAAACAGTGCAGAGAAAGTGTTCTAAGAGTCCAGGCCTTCTTGTTGTGCAACTAAAGTGCTGGAAGCTGCTGTTTTGCTTTTCCCTTCAAGCCTTATGATTAGCAGCTTTATATATAGGGCACTTGTAATCATAAAACCAATTGCATTTTCACAAAACAGTAAAATTAGCCGATTCCTTCCTGCCTTAAATCTTGGTGTTTGATTCTCTTCCTTGCTAATGAATACCTTTTGTGGCTTTTATTTATCTTTTCCAGAATAGGGCTTTTTTATCTGCATTATAAGCCTGTTGAGACAGATATTTTTTCACCTCAATGATTTTCTTAATGTTGTCTGGGAACTTGTTTACTAATACTTAGTTGGCAGAGGCTGCTTTTTCTATTATCTTAACATTAAAAAAAAGCCAAACCATCTTCCAAAATCATCAAATCATCCTTTGCTGTTATTAAATTATCCATCTTCTGATTCCTCATCTTCTTTTTGCTTTAAATTACCATATAGAGACTTTGCTTTTTCTCGAATCATAGTAGAGCCTATAGGTAACCTCAGTTCAGTTCAGTTCAGTCGCTCAGTCATGTCCGACTCTTTGTGACCCCATAAATTGCAGCACGCCAGGCCTCCCTGTCCATCACCAACTCCGGGAGTCCACCCAAACCCATGTCCATTGAGTCAGTGATGCCATCCAACCATCTCATCCTCTGTCGTCCCCTTCTCCTTCGGCTCAATCTTTCCTGGCATCAGGGTCTTTTCAAATGATTCAGCTCTTCACATCAGGTGGCCAAAAAATTGGGGTTTCAGCTTCAACATCAGTCCTTCCAATGAACACCCAAAACTGGTCTCCTTTAGGATGGACTGGTTGGATCTCCTTGCAGTCCAAGGGACTCTTAAGAGTCTTGTCCAACACCACAGTTCAAAAGCAGCAATTCATCGGCACTCAGCTTTCTTTATATTTCGACTCTCACATCCATACATGACCACTGGAAAAACCATAGCCTTGACTAGATGGACCTTTGTTGGAAAAGTAATGTCACTGCTTTTTAATATGCTGTCTACGTTAGTCACAACTTTGCTTCCAAGGAGTAAGCGTCTTTAAATTTCTTTGCTGCAATCACCATCTGCAGTGATTTTGGAGCCCCCCTCAAAAAAGTCTGACACTGTTTCCACTGTTTCCACATCTATTTCCCATGAAGTGATGGGACAAGATGCCGTGATCTTAGTTTTCTGAATGTTGAGCTTTAAGCCAACTTTTTCACTCTCCACTTTCACTTTCATCAAGTGGGTTTTTAGTTCTTCTTCACTTTCTGCCATAAGGGTGGTGTCATCTGCATATCTGAGGTTATTGATATTTCTCCTGGCAGTCTTGATTCCAGCTTCTGCTTCATCCAGCCCAGCGTATCTCATGATGTACTCTGCATATATGTTAAATAAGCAGGGTGACAATATACAGCCTTGACGTACTCCTTTTCCTATTTGGAACCAGTCTGTTGGTCCATGTCCAGTTCTAACTGTTGATTCCTGACCTGCATATAGGTTTCTCAAGAGGCAGGTCAGGTGCTCTGGTATTCCCATCTCTTTCAGACTTTTCCACAGTTTATTGTAATGCACACAGTCAAAGGCTTTGGCATAGTCAATAAAGCAGAAATAGATGTTTTTCTGGAACTCCCTTGCTTTTTCGATGATGCAGTGGATGTTGGCAATTTGATCTCTGGTTCCTCTACCTTTTATAATACCAGCTTGAACATCTGGAAGTTCACTGTACTATAAAATCATGATTCATGATAAATTGTTCTCTCAATGGACATATGGGATGTTTCCTATTGTTTCAGTCCTGTAAATAATGTTTCCCTAATATTATAGGTGTTTACTTCAGCACATATGCATGTGTGTCTGTTAAGAATATATGAAAGAAAAGAATTTTTGCTTTATGAAGACAGTGCAGTCATCTTTATTAAATACACTAACATGCTGATATTTCTTGGCTGCCTACTAATCATAGTAATTTAGTTATTAATCATTATTATAAATATATGAATAGAATTTATAAATACAGCATATGATTATGATATGCTATGTATAGATATAGAATAAATATAAAATTATATTTTAAAATATATATATATTTAATTTTACTACATCAAAGTAACTATCCATTGATAGATGAATAGAGAAAATAGATGTTGTATGTATATACCACATATATATATTAATATTATTCACCCATAAAAGGAATAACATCTTGCTATTTGGAACAACATGAATGGACTCAGAAGATTTTATGTGAAGTGAAATAATGAAATGTGAATACTGTATGATTGATTTCAGTGATATGTGAAATATTAAAAAAAAGTGAAGAAATATAACAACAACAACAACAAAAAACCCAGACACATAGATATAGAGAACAAATAAGCAGTCATCAAAGCTAAGGGTATTAGAGGGATGGGTGAAATAGGTGAGAAAGAGTAAGAAGTACAAGCTTCCAGGTACAAAACAAATGAGTCATGGGGCTAAATGTACAGCATAAGGAATAAATTAAAGTATTATATAATAACATTAGTAGTAGTAGGTAGTGATTTTTTAATAAAGATATTCTGAAACCAAATATATTTATGTATATGGCAAGATCCTTGTATTTTGTCACTTGTTTCTCGTTTTTTATTTATAGAAACACAGATGGTTTTCATTTTAACATGGTCATATTTATAAGTTTTTTCTTCCCTGTTTTTGTTTCTGTCTTCTTTAAATATCCTTTGGAAACTAAAATTAAAAAAAAATTATACATGAGTTATATTTTCATATTGATATTGATATGGTTAATATTCATCAGCCTTGAAATTATCTGTAACTAATTTTAAATGGTCTAGAGAACTTGTTTTTTTTTTTATACAGTAAATTAAGCATTTTTTTTCAAATATCTGTAACTACACACCCTATCGTGATTGGTCAAAACCATCTCTGCTGTATAGCAAATATTCATTCAACTTTGAGCCAAATTCTAGGCTTTCTATGTTGATCATTTGGCATCTTTATTTATCCCAGTATAATACAATGTTTTCTTAATAATGTGAATTCTTTAATGTTTCTTAATAATATGAATTCATAATAACATTGACTAAGGTAATATCTGTGGGCTTCCCCAGTGGCTTGGAGAAGGTGATGGCATCCCACTCCAGTACTGTTGCCTGGAAAATCCCATGGATGGAGGAGCCTGGTAGGCTGCAGTCCATGGGGTCGCACAGAATTGGACACGACTGAGCGACTTCACTTTCACTTTTCACTTTCATGCATTGGAGATGGAAATGGCAACCCACTCCAGTGTTCTTGCCTGCAGAATCCCAGGGACGGCAGAGCCTGTTGGGCTGCCGTCTATGGGGTCGCACAGAGTCGGACATGACTGAAATAGCAGCAGCAGCAGCAGCCAGTGGCTTAGTGGTAAAGAATCCACCTGCAGTGCAGAAGCTGCAGAAGACACTGGTTCGATACCTAGGTTGGGAAGATCCCCTGGAGGAGGGCATGGCAACCCACTCCAGTATTCTTGCCTGGAGAATCCCCATGGACAGAGGAGCTGGGCGAGCTACAGTCCATAGGATCACATAGAGTCAGACAAGACTGAAGCAACTTAGCATGCACACAAGGAAAAAATTATGAACAAGTCTATGGACCAAATGGTCCAGGTTCAAATACTCAGTCTCTGCAACTATACAAATACATATGGTACATGTATAATGTTGTGTGTGTGTATACACACACACATATGTATATATCATTTAAATTTCCAAACTGGGTGAATCATGAGCTGGAATCAAGATTTCCAGGAGAAATAGCAACAACCTCAGATATGCACTGATGATACCATTTGAATGGCAGAAAGTGAACAGGAACTAAAGAGCTTCTTGAGGAGGGTCAAATATCCAGCTTAAAACTCAGCATTTAAAAAACCCAGTATTGTGGCATTTGGTCCTATCACTTCTTCGGAAATAGAAGGGGAAAAAGTGGAAGCAGTGACAGATTATTTTCTTGGGCTCCAAAGTCACTGTAGTTGGTGACTGCAACCATGATATTAATGGACAATTACTCTTTGGAAGGAAAGCTATAACAAACCTAGACAACATATTAAAAATCAGAGACATCACTTTGCCAACAAAGGTCTGTATAGTCAAAGCTATGTTTTTTTCCAGGAATCATGTACGAATGTAACACTTTGACCATAAAGAAGATTGAGCACCCTAAAATTGGTGCTTTTGAATTGTGACCCTGGAGAAGATTATTGAGAGTCCCTATCACTGCTAGGAGATCAATCAATCCTAAAGGAAATCAATCCTGAACTGATGCTTCCAGCCAACATTGGAAGAACTGATGCTGAAGCTAAATTTCTAAGATTTTGGCCATCCGATGCAGAGAGCTGACTCAATGGAAAAGACCATTCCAAATAGCACAAGGAATATGTCAAGGCTATATATTGTCACACTGCTTATTTAACTTATATGCAGAGTACATTATGAAAAATTCTGGACTGGATGAAGCACAAGCTGGAATCAGGACTGCCAGGAGAAATATCAATAACTTCAGATATGCTGATGACACCACCCTTATGTCAGAAAGCAAAGAACTAAAGAACCTCTTGTTGAAAGTGAGAGGAGAGTGAAAAGTTGGCTTAAAACTCAGTACTGAGAAAACTAAGATCATGGCATCCAGTCCCATCACTTCATGGAAAACAAATGGGATAACTGTGGAAACAGTGAGAGACTTTATTTTCTTGGGCTCCAAAATTACTGCTAATGGTGACTGCAGCTGTGAAATAAAAGACACTTGTTCCTTGAAAGAAAAGTTATGACCAACCTAGATAGCACATTAAAAAGCAGAGACATTGCTTTTCCAACAAAGGTCTGTCTAGTCAAAGCTTTGGTTTTTCCAGTAGTCATGTATGGATGTGAGAGTTGGACTATAAAGAAAACTGAGCACTGAAGAATTGCTCTTTTGAACTGTGGTGTTGGAGAAGACTCTTGGGAGTCCCTTGGACTGCAAGGAGATCCAACAATTTCATCCTAAAGGAAATCAGTCCTGAATATTCATTGGAAGGACTGATGCTGAAGCTGAAACTCCAATTCTTTGGCCACTTGATGTGAAGAACTAACTCATTTGAAAATAGCCTGATGCTGGGAAATATTGAGGACAGGAGAAGGGGACGACAGAGGATGAGATGGTTGGATGGCATCCCTGACTCAATTGATATGAGTTTGAGTAAACTCTGGGAGTTGGTAATGGACAGGGAGGCCTGGCTTGCTGCAGTCCATGGGAGAGCCAAGAGTCAAACACAACTGAGCAACTGAACTGACGTGAACTGGATGGCTTAGGGTTTTGCCCACTTTCTTCAGTTTAAGTCTGAATTTTTCTATGAGATCAGATCAGTCGCTCAGTTGTGTCCGACTCTTTGTGACCCCATGAATCGAAGCACGCCAGGCCTCCCTGTCCATCACCAACTCCCAGAGATCACCCAGACTCACGTCCATCGAGTCAGCGATGCCATCCAGCCATCTCATCCTCTGTCTTCCCCTTCTCCTCCTGCCCCCAATCTCTCCTAGCATCAGAGTCTTTTCCAGTGAGTCAACTCTTCGCATGGGGTGGTCAAAGTACTGGAGTTTCAGCTTTAGCATCATTCCTTCCAAAGAAATCCCAGGGCTGATCTCCTTCAGAATGGACTGGTTGGATCTCCTTGCAGTCCAAGGGACTCTTGAGAGTCTTCTCCAACACCACAGTTCAAAAGCATCAATTCTTCTGTGCTCAGCCTTCTTCACAGTCCAACTCTCACATCCATACATGACCATAGGAAAAACCATAGCCTTGACTAGATGGACCTTGGTTGGCAAAGTAATGTCTCTGCTTTTGAATATGCTATCTAGGTTGGTCATAACTTTCCTTCCAAGGAGTAAGCGTCTTTTAATTTCACAGCTGCAGTCACCATCTGTAGTGATTTTGGAGCCTAGAAAAATAAAGTCTGACACTGTTTCCCCATCTATTTCCCATGAAGTGGTGGGACCGGATGCCATGATCTTCATTTTCTGAATGTTGAGCTTTAAGCCAACTTTTTCACTCTCCACTTTTAACTTTCATCAAGAGGCTTTTGAGTTCCTCTTCATTTTCTGCCATAAGGGTTGTGTCATCTGCATATCTGAGGTTATTGATGTTTCTCATGATGTACTCTGCATAGAAGTTAAATAAGCAGGGTGACAAGATACAGCCTTGATGAACTCCTTTTCCTATTTGGAACCAGTCTGTTGTTCCATGTCCAGTTCTAACTGTTGCTTCCTGACCTGCATACAAATTTCTCAAGAGGCAGATCAGGTGGTCTGGTATTCCCATCTCTTTCAGAATTTTCCACAGTTTATTGTGATCCACACAGTCAAAGGCTTTGGCATAGTCAATAAAGCAGAAATAGGTGTTTTTTCTGGAACTCTCTTGCTTTATCTATGACCCAGCAGATGTTGGCAATTTGATATCTGGTTCCTCTGTCTTTTCTAAAGCCAGCTTGAACATCAGGAAGTTCACAGTTCACATATTGCTGAAGCATGGCATGGAGAATTTTGAGCATTACTTTACTACCGTGTGAGATGAGTGCAATTGTGCGGTAGTTTGAGCATTCTTTGGCATTGCCTTTCTTTGGGATTGGAATGAAAACTGACCTTTTCCAGTTCTGTGGCCACTGCTGAGTTTTCCAAATTTGCTGGCATATTGAGTGCAGCACTTTCACAACATCATCTTTCAGGATTTGGAATAGTTCAACTGGAATTCCATCACCTCCACTAGCTTTTTTCATAGTGATGCTTTCTAAGGCCCACTTGACTTCACATTCCAGGATGTCTGGCTCTAGGTCAGTGATCACACCATTGTGATTATCTGGGTCGTGAAGATCTTTTTTGTACAGTTCTTCTGTGTATTCTTGCCATCTCTTCTTAATATCTTCTGCTTCTGTTAGGTCCATACCATTTCTGTCCTTTAATCGAGCTCCTCTTTGCATGAAATGTTCCTTTGGTATCTCTAATTTTCTTGAAGAGATCCCTAGTCTTTCCCATTCTGTTGTTTTCCTCTATTTTTTTGCATAGACCGCTGAAGAAGGCTTTCTTGTCTCTTCTTGCTATTCTTTGGAACGCTGCTTTCAGATGTTTATATCTTTCCTTTTCTCCTTTGCTTTTCACTTCTCTTCTTTTCACAGCTATTTGTAAGGCCTCCCCAGACAGCCATTTTGTTTTTTTTGCATTTCTTTTCTATGGGAATGGTCTTGATCCCTGTCTATCCTGTACAGTGTCATGAACCTCATTCCATAGTTCATCAGGCACTCTATCTATCAGATCTAGGCCCTTAAATCTATTTCTCACTTCCACTGTATAATCATAAGGGATTTGATTTAGGTCATACCTGAATGGTCTAGTGGTTTTCCCTACTTTCTTCAATTTAAATCTGAATTTGGCAATAAGGAGTTCATGGTCTGAGCCACAGTCAGCTCCTGGTCTTGTTTTGCTGACTGTATAGAGCTTCTCCATCTTTGGCTGCAAAGAATATAATCAATCTGATTTTGGTGTTCATCTGGTGATGTCCATGTGTAGAGTCTTCTCTTGTGTTGTTGGAAGAGGGTGTTTGTTATGACCAGTGCATTTTCTTGGCAAAACTCTATTAGTCTTTGCCCTGCTTCATTCCGTATTCCAAGGCCAAATTTGCCTGTTACTCCAGGTGTTTTTTGACTTCCTACTTTTGCATTCCAGGCCCCTATAATGAAAGGACATCTTTTTTGGGTGTTAGTTCTAAAAGGTCTTGTAGGTCGTCATAGAACCACTCAACTTCAGCTTCTTCAGCGTTAATCTTTGGGGCATAGACTTGGATCACTGTGATACTGAATGGTTTGCCTTGGAAACGAACAGAGATCATTCTGTCATTTTTGAGATTGCATCCAAGTACTGCATTTCAGACTCTTGTTGACCATGATGGCCACTCCATTTCTTCTGAGGGATTCCTGCCCACAGTAGTAGATATAATGGTCATCTGAGTTAAATTCACCCATTCCAATCCATTTCAGTTCGCTGATTCCCAGAATGTTGACATTCACTCTTGCCATCTCTTGTTTGACCACTTCCAATTTGCCTTGATTCATGGACCTGACATTCCAGGTTCCTATGCAATATTGCTCTTTACAGCATCGGACCTTGCTTCTATCACCAGTCACATCCACAGCTTGGTACTGTTTTTGCTTTGGCTCCATCTCTTCATTCTTTCAGGAGTTATTTCTCCACTGATCTCCAATAGCATATTGGGCACCTACTGACCTGGGGAGTTTCTCTTTCAGTATCCTATCATTTTGCCTTTTCATACTGTTCATGGGGTTCTCAAGGCAAGAATACTGAAGTGGTTTGCCATTCCTTCTCCAGTGGCCACATTCTGTCAAATCTCTCCATCATGACCAGCCCGTCTTGGGTTGCCCCACGGGCATGGCTTAGTTTCATTGAGATAGACAAGGCTGTGGTCCTAGTGTGATTAGATTGACTAGTTTTCTGTGAATATGGTTTCAGTGTGTTTGCCCTCTGATGCCCTCTTGCAACACCTACCATCTTACTTGGGTTTCTCTTACCTTGGGCCTGGGGTATCTCTTCATGGCTGTTCCAGCAAAGCGCAGCCATTGCTCCTTACCTTGGACGAGGGGTATCTCCTCACTGCTGCCCTTCCTGACCTTCAATGTGGGATAGCTCCTCCAGCCCTCCGGCGCCCACACAGCCACAGCTCCTTGGACTTTTTCTCTAAGAAGGTGATAATCTGAGCCACAGTCAGCTCCCGGTCTTACTTTTGCTGGCTTTATAGAGCTTCACCTTTTTCGGCCACAAAGAATGTAATCAATTTGATTTCGGTATTGACCATTTGGTGATGTCCATGTGTAAAGTTGTCTATTGTGTTGTTGAAAAAAAGGGTATTTGCTATGGCTAGTGCATTATCATGGCAAAATTCAGTTAATCTTTGACCTGCTTCATTTTGTTCTCTAAGACCAAACTTGCCTGTTACTCCAGGTATCTCTTGACTTTCTACTTTGCTTTCCAATCCCCAGTGATGAACAGAACATCTTTTTTTGATGTTAGTCCTAGGAGGTTTTCTAGGTCTTCATAGAACTGATCAACTTTAGCTTCTTTGGCATCGGTGGTATGGGTGTAGACTTGAATTACTCTGATGTTGAATGGCTTGCCAGATATTATTATTGTTTTTTATTTACTATGTTTAAATTGCATATCTATCAATCCTGTCACCCACTATTTTTCTTTTTTAATTTTTTGAAGTATAATTGATTTACAATATTTTAAATGTACAGCACAGTGATTTAGTTATCTATCTATATATGTATATATATTCTTTTTCAGATTATTTTCCAGTCACTCTTTCTTATGTTTCATCCCTTCTTTTCTATATATTATTTATACTATATTTCCTATGCAAATTCTTTAGACATTTATTTAGTAAGTATTCATAAGTGGCAAACTTTAAGCAATTAACATTTATTTAAGTTATCTTTATCTCATTTTTTATTCAATAAAAATTAATTGGCTATAAAATTGTACATAGACAGTTAATATAGTGTCTCTGTGTTATTAAGTGCTTTTCCCCACAGTTCTTATTTTTCTGCTCTTGTTAGAGTCTAACCTTGTGATTGATAGTCTGGTGTCAGTCTGATCATCATAATTTCTACTAAAATTGCCTTTCGTTTGTGGATGATTTAAAATCTTTTTTTCTGAAAGAGGACTTTTTAAAGATGATGATATAGGAGGTTCCTGAACTTCCTTCCTCCCACAAACATTAAACATACAGCTATACATTGGAGCACTTCTCTCTGAAAGAAATCCAGAAACTGAGTGACTCCTACACATTGGATGAACAAGAAGAGACCCATATCAAAAGAGGTAAGAAAGTCTGGATATTCCAGATAAGTAAAAGCTGAAAGAGATCATCACCACTAGACTGGCGTTATAAGAAATATTAAAGGGACTTCTTCAAGAAGAAGCAAAGGAACACTAGTTAGTAAAAGGAAAACATATGAAATAATCTCACTGGTGAAAATAAGTGAAGTGAAAGTCACTCAGTCATGCCTGAATCTTTGCGACCCCATGGACTATACAGTCCATGGAATTCTCCAGGCCAGAATACTAGAGTGTGTATCCTATCCCTTCTCCAGGGGATCTTCCAGACCCAGGATTTGAACCAGAGTCTCCTGCATTGCAGCGGGTTCTTTACCAACTAAGCTATCAGGGAAGCCCAGTGAAAGTAAATACAGTTAACTTCAGAGTATTCAGAGTACTAAATCATTTATAAATATATGAAGATTAAAAGACAAATACAATAATCTGTTAATGTGTACACAAAGTAAAAAGATTAAGCTGAGACATTGAAAACATAAAATATGAGCAAGCAGTGTTTTAAAAAAAACAGAGCTTTAGTTTGCATTTGAACGTAAGTAGTTATCACCTTAAAATAAACTATATATTTTATAAATAGTTTTATGTAAGCTTCATGGCAAACACAAAGCAAAAATCTGTAGTAGATACACAAAAGAGAAAAGGAAAGAAATCCAGGAATGCCATGGATTTGTGATGCATGGTGCAATCTTCAAATCATAGAAGAAAAAATCAAGAGAAAAGAAAGTAAGTAATTACAAAAAAATTCAGAAAACAGTTAACAAAATGGCAATATTAAGTCCATACCTACCAATAAACTATTTAAATAAATGGACTAAATTCTCCAGTCAAAAGATACAGAACTTGGAGGGTTCAGGATGGGGAGCACATGTGTACCTGTGATGGATTCATTTTGATACTTGGCGAAACTAATACAATTATGTAAAGTTTAAAAATATAATTAAAAAAAAAAAACAAGAAAAATTTCAAATAAGCACTAACTTTAAACTACAAAGAATTAGTTAAAAAAAAAAAAATAAATGAAGCCCCAAATTAGGAGGAGGAAGACAATTACAAAGATCACAGTGGAAATAAGTTAAAGTAAGACTAAAAAGACAATGGAAAGAACAATGAAATTAAGAGCTGTTTCTTTGAAAAGATAATCAAAATTGACAAAACTTTGGTTAGATTCAAGACTAAAAGAAGACTCAAAATCAGAAATGAATCAGATGATACAACTGATAGCACAGAAATGCAAAGGTAAGACCCTTTGCAGTAAAGACACTGATTATACATCAAAAATTTGTCAAGCTCGAAGAAATGGAATATTCTGCATTCTTTTAACAAGGCTAGCATTTCCCTAAGACCAGAGCCAAATAAGATGATACAAGAAAGGAAGGCTAAAGACCAATATCCCTGATGAAATAGATGTAGAAGTCGTCAACAAAATATTAGTAAGCCAAATTTAACAGCACACTAAAAGGATCTTACACTATAATCAAATGTGATTTAATGCTAGAAATACTTGTAAATCATATATCTGATGAGTTAATACCCAAAATATATAAAGAATTAATACAACTTCATAGGAAAAAATAAAGCCGTTTGATTTCAAAATGGGCAAATGAAATAAATAGACATTTTTCCAGAGAAGGCATTCCAAAAACAATACCTGGCCAACAGTTACATGAAAACGTGTTCACTATCACTAATAATCAGGAAAACGTAAAACCACAATGAGCTATCACATCATGCGTGTTAGAATGACTATCAAAAGCTCAGGATAACGTGTCAGCAAGGATGTTAAGAGAAAGGAATGCTCATGCACCGTAGGTGAGAATGTAAATTGGTGCAGCCGCTATGGGAAGCTGTCCCTTGTACAACAAAGATAGCAAACGCATCAATCCTAAAGGAAATCAAATACTCACTGGAAGGCCTGATGCTGAAGCTCCGATATTTGGCCACCTAATGTGAAGAGCCGACTCATTGGAAAAGATCCTTATGCTGGGAAAGATTGAGGGCAGGAGGAGAAGGGGACGGCAGAGGATGAGATTGTTGGATGGCATTGTCAACTCAATGGACATGAGTTTGAGTAAACTCGGAGATGGTGATGGACAGGGAATCCTGGTATGCTGCAGTCCATGGGGTCGCAAATAGATACAAATTAATAACTGAATAACATTATGGAGATTCCTTAAAATTGTAAATTAGAACTATCTTATAATCCATTAATTCAATTTCTGAAAAGAGGATCTTTAAGATATATCTGCATTTCCATGGTTATTGCAGCATTATTCATGGTAACCAAGATAAGTGAACAACCTATATGTTTGTTAAGGGATGGCTAGACAAAAGAAAAAGAAAAGAAGTGTGTATATATGTGTCCAACAGAACATGAGTCAATCAGGAGAAAGAAGGAAGTGCTGCTGTTAGTGACACCGTGGTTGGACGTTGAGGGCATTATGCTAAGTGAAGTAAGTTAGACAAATGCTGTGTTATATCACTTATATGTGGAAAATAAAAGCCAAACTCATATACACAGAGGCTAGAGTGTTTACCAGGATTTGCAGAATGGATGTGGGAAATGGGACGATGTTGCTCAAAGAACATAACTCCCCATTAAAAGGAACAAGTTATAGGGATGCAATGTATGGCACATTCATTGTAGTTAGTAACACTGCAGTGTATAGTTGAAATTTGAAAATAAAGTACAACAGATCTTAGTAATCTGGGGCTTATAGGGGGACTGACCTTCCATGCACTAAAAAAATTGGCCCTTCATATACATGGTTCCTCTGTGTCTGTATTTCCACATCAACAGACTCAACCAATGGTGGCTCGAATAGCACTGTGGTGTTTACTATTGAAAAAAAACTTTGAATAAGTGGATCCATGTAGTTCAAACCCATGTTTCTCAAGGGTCAGCTGCAAAATCTTTTTGCCTTTGGCACCTTAAATGTTTATTTCCACTTATATAAATATTCATTGTGTATTTTTGTTCTTTTAAATCTTTCATTTAATTAATGACACATCTTCATTAATTCTGGGAAATTATCACCTATTATCTCTCTGAATACTATCTCTCCTCCATCTTTTTTTCTGTTTTCTAGAACTACTATTAGAATTCTCCAATATTTTCTGTCTATTCTCCATGTTTTAAAATTTTTATTTTCCATTTATCTTCCATCTGTGTCAATTTACGTAACGTCATCTTTTATTTTTGAGCTTACTAAATTTTTCTTAGCTGTATCTAAACTGTTCATCTAATTCATTAATTATGTAATTGCAGAAATTGTATTGTAATTTCAAGAAATTATATTTGATAACTTGAATAATATTCTTCATAGTTTGGGAGGATTTGTTCTGTTTTCTTCCTTTTAATATTTTCAACTAAAATTTTAGCTATATATTTTATACTATATATTCCAAAATCCCATTCTGAACATTTTAGGCATCTAAGTCTTCTCAGTCTTTCACTGTACCACATTTATTTTTGTGTTGACTCATTTTATATTATGTTATACGTAGAAATTTTGTGCAGTCCTAATTGAGGGTCATGGTACAAATAACTTGTCTTTACTTCTGACTGGTATTCCAAGGATCTTCAAATCGATAAATTCATGAGAGTGTAGATGTTTAGTTATAATTTCATGGGAGATATTTTCCAATTGGAGCTCAGGTTAAACTCATTTTTCTCTTTATATTCTTCTATTGGTGGTAGATAACTCTCTGCTGGTATTATTGTGGCAGTTTAGTTCTGACTTCCCACTTTCATGGCCCCCCAAGGCTTCAATATCTGTACTGTTGCAGCCGTTAATATCCAGATTCTTAAATGTTAGGGTTTAGGAAGATTCTGAAGTTAACTACACATTTAATTCTAATTAACTGCTTTAGTCTTGCTTTCTTTTCATTTTGGTACCTAGAGATTTTCTTTACTTTCTTGTGAGCTAATTCATATAATTGAGAGACTATTTATAATTTTTAAACTAGCATTCTTAAATGTCTCTTATGAGGAGGTTGTTTGGATTGTTTATTCTGTCATTTCATTTAATAGTCTCTCTCAATTAATGTGTGTGTGTATGTGTGTGTCGGTAACTGGACATTTTTTACTGATGAACAAGCCCAGTATTGACTTCACTGCTGAGGGGAAAAAAAAAAAAAACACCACAGCTCAAATATGCTAATATGCATTATATGCTGACAGCACCAATAGGAGATATATAAGCCACATACAAGGTACTTTTTCCCCCACTTAATGCTTGGCAAAGGGCATACAAATATAATGCTTCCTTCCTTTAGAAATGATTATGCAGTGGAAAATTTACAATTTGTAGTGGCTTAAGTAGGTGAAAAAAGTCAAATGGGCTTCAAATGTCATTTTTAATTTTACTTAAGTTATTTTAAAAGTTGTGTCTTAATTTTGGAAACAGTTCTTCGTGGATTCTTAAAGAAGTCTCTGGGAGGTAAGCACTATGTACAAAACACCACCTTTAAAACTAAGAGAAAAAGAAGATTATCCCTGTTTCAGCTCTAAAACGAGGAATATTGATAAAAGACTTGTATCAATTATATGAAAGTATGTATTTGAAGTCTTCTACAATGCCTAAAATTATATTTTAATGGAAAGCATAACCTAAGTGAGAGAAAAAATAATATGGCAAAGATTAATATCTTACAATGACTAGACAAAATTTTCTGAGTGCTCCTTTATTTCTTTTCCATCTTCTTTTATTTCCATTTGCTCCTAAACCACTAATCACCTAATTTCCAAAAGCCACAGTCAATACTGAAGTCATTTACTAACCTGATAGTCTGAGTATCATATGCCACATTACATAACTATATATGCCAATATAATCAAAATCTTAATGAAAGCCAATTAAGCTGTCTGTGCCGTGGCTCTTCAGGTATCTTGTCTCTTTATTATAGAAGTCAATCTCATTTGTTAAGCCTTTTATAGATTTGAACTAAGCCAAGAAATATTTAGCTAAATGTTTTATTGAGATCCTGGGAAAATAAAGCAATTCTTTTCTCTGGGTTCTTAATTTTTTTCCTATTCCCCCACTACCTATTTCTTTGTTCAGTTCTATGCTGTGTAAAATTCAAGTTGGTTTGATTTTTACTACAGTGCGAAATATTATATGCACATGAGTGATCAAATATATGTATCATTGAAAAATTATTAATGAATATATATGATCACCACCTTGTTAAAAAAATAATGTTTTTGGCACCCTTGACATTTCTTACTGTTCCTCTCCAAAAATATTTCTTCCTGAAGAAATGATCACTCTCCTGATCTCTGTTATAACAATTCCTTGCTTTTTTATTTTACTGTGTATATACACATTTATAACATTGTTTTAGTTTCCCTGGTCTTAAACTCTACATAGATTAACTCATACTATATATAATTATGTACCTTGTCTTCTAAGCTAAATATTGTGAATTTGTTGTATACTGTTGCATACTGCCTATATTAGACAGGGTTCTCCAGAAAGGAAAAATAAATGTGTATTTATGGAGAGAGACAGAGAGATTTATTAGAAGAATGGGCACACATGGTTATGGAGATTGAGAAATCCCATGATGTATTGTCTGCAAATTGAAGAACCAGGAAAGCAGGTGGTGTAATTCAGTCCAAGTCCCAAGAGCCAGGGCAGCCAATGGTCTAAGTCCAAGTCTGAATCCAAATGCCTCAGAACTAGAAATATTGACTTCCACGAGCAAAACATAGATGTCCCAGTTGAAACAGAGAGAGAATTCACCCATCCTCTGCCTTTTTTCCTATTCAGGACCTCAAAGGATTGGGTAATATCCACCAGCATTGCTGATCTTGAGCCAAGTGCTAATCTTGGTGCTTCTGTGTCCTGCCTATTGTAAATACTGCTGCAATAAACACTGAGGTGCATGCATCTTTTTGAATTACCTTTCTCTCTGGATATATGCCCAGGACTAGGATTGCTGAATCATATGATAGCTCTATTTTTAGTCTTTTAAGGAAACTCTATACTGTTCTCCATAATGGCTATACTGGTTTACATTCCCACCCTCCCAATCATTTATTGTTTGTAGATTTTTTAATCATGGCAATTCTGGTGGTGTGAGGTAATACCTCATTGTAGTTTTGATTCACATTTCTCTAGTAATTAGTGATTGTTGAGCAGCACTTTTCATGTGCTTTTGGCCATCTATGTGTCTTTTGTGGAGAATTGTCTACTTAGATCTTCCCCACAATTTTTGATTGAGTTTTTTTTTTTTAATTTCTTTGATATTGAGTTGCATGAACTGTTTGTATGTTGGAGATTAATCCCTTTCAGGTTGCTTAATTTGCAAACATTTCTCCCATTCTGAGGGTTGTTATTTTGTTTTGTTTACGCTGTGCAAGAGCTTTTTAAGTTTAATTAGGTCCCATTTGTTTATTTTTGTTTTTATTTTCATTACTCTAGGAGGTGGATCAGAAAAGATCTTGCTGGGATTTATGCCCAGGAGTTTTCTGCCTGTTTCTTCTAAGAGTTTTATAGTTATCTGGTCCTACATTTAGATGTTTAATACATTGTTCTGTATAATGTTAGGGAATTTCTAATTTCATTATTTTACATGTAGCTCTAGTTTTCCAGTATCATTTATTGAAGTTGCTCTCTTTTCTCCAGTATATATTTTTGCCTTGTACATATTAGGTGACCATAGGTGCATGGGTTTATCTCTGGACTTTCTGTCCTATTTCATTGATGTATTTTATGTTTTTGTGCCAGTACCATACTGATTTATTTATTTGGTGTATGTCCACCAACAGAAGAATGGATAAAGAAGATGTGGTACATATATAAATGAAACATTACTTAACCATAAAAGGGACAAAATAGTGCTTTTTGCATGACACCACCCTTATGGCAGAAAGTGAAGAAGAATAAAGAGTCTCTTGATGAAAGTGAAAGAGGAGAGTGAAAAAGTTGGCTTAAAGCTCAACATTCAGAAAACTGAGATCATGGCATCTGGTCCCATCACTTCATGGCAGATAGATGGGGAAACAGTGGCTGACTTTATTTTTCTGGGCTTCAAAATCACTGCAGATGGTGATTGCAGCAAAGAAATTAAAAGATGCTTACTCCTTGGAAGGAAAGTTGTGACCAACGTAGACAGCATATTAAAAAGCAGAGACATTACTTTGCCAACAAAAGCCTGTCTAGTCAAGGCTATGGTTTTTCCGGTGGTCATGTATGGATGTGAGAGTTGGACTATAAAGAAAGCTGAGCGCCAAAGAGTTGCTGCTTTTGAGCTGTGGTGTTGGAGAAGACTCTTCAGAGTCCGTTGTACTACAAGGAAGTCCAACCAGTCCATCCTAAAGGAGATCAGTCCCGCTTGTTCATTGGAAGGACTGATGTTGAGGCTGAAACTCCAGTACTTTGGCCACCTCATGCAAAGAGCTGATTCATTGGAAAAGACCCTGATGCTGGTAAAGACTGAGGGCATGAGGACAAGGGGATGACAGAGGATGAGATGGTTGAATGGCATCATCAACTCGATGGACATGGGTTTGGGTGGACTCTGGGAGTTGGTGATGGACAAGGAGGCCTGGCGTGCCTCGGTCCATGGGGTCGCAAAGAGTCGGACACGACTGAGCGACTGAACTGAACTGAACTGAGGGCCTTTTGCAACAACATGGGTGGACCTAGAGACTGTCATTCTGAGTGAATAAGTCAGGTAGAGAAAGACAAATAAAATATGATGCCGCTTATATGTGGTATCTAAAAAAATGGTACAAGTTAACTTATTTACAACACATAAACTATTGAGGACTCATAAGTATAGCAGAGAAAACTCTACAGTAGTCTGTAATGATTTATATGGGAAAAGAATGTTAAGATGGATATATGCATACGTATAATAGATTTATTTTGCTGTGCACTTGAAACTAGCACAACATTGTGAATTAACTGTACACAAGTAAAATTTTTTTAATGCCAATTCCTTCCAGAAACATTCTCACAGACAAACTCAGAAATAATATTTTACGAACATTCTGGGCATACATTATCCTAGTCAAACTGACATACAAAATTAACCATCACACAACCTATACATTTTTGGACAGGTTCAAAACATGTTATTTCCAAAATATACCACTTTAGCATATTATTTATTTTGAGCTTGAAAGCACCAGAGAAACAGCAGATGCAGGAAGGACTCTCTGACAAATCCCCTTTCTACCTAAAAGCCAGTCATAAAATAAGCATGAGAAAGATGTCCTCTCTGTACAAGGAAGAGAACATTCTTACCATTGGAAACTGAGGGATAATGCCAAAACCAATTGGTACAAACAAATCTATTAAAATAACCCTTATCTTCTATTAATTTCTTCTGTGTACTTCCTAGTCACTTTCTCATAATTCATTACCCCTAAGCTCACATATCTTTGTTTTGTCCCTTCTCCACAAATTTACCATTTCTTTGTTAGAAAGTGTATATAAGCTCTTGGTCCTGTTTTTTCGGGTCTTCATTTTTCTTATGAAGGCTCCTTTGTGCACGTAAAAATACTAACTAAAATTTGTTTGCTTCTTTTCTGTAAATCTGTCTTATGTAAGTTTAATTTTCAGGTTCAGTCATAGAATCTAAGATAGTAATTTTGTTTTTCTCCCTAATATCTTCCTGTTCTATAGTTTTATATTCCTTGAACAAAATGTATCCATTCTATGAATGGTAAACATAAAATTTCAGACTAGTTGGAAAAAATCCTGCTGAAAACCATTTTGTACATCTTCTGGTACACAGGGTCCAATGTTTTTCTAGCGTATTTCTGCATAGAATTGAATTGCTACACTATAGAATAAGTGTAATTTAAAGTTTCCTAAATAATGTTCCCAAACAGTGTACTAGTTTGCATCCGTAGTACCCACATTGTCATCTGTACTTAGCATTTTCAAATACATTTAAATGTTTGTTAACCTGGTGGGTTTTAATGGAATATAATTGTGGTTTTGCATTTCTCTGATTGCTAAATGAGTTGAGACTTTTTCACATATGTTTGAGGGATTTTGGTTTCCTCTTTTCTGTAATAACTAGATTAAATTTTTTCATTTAGAAAGCACATTTAGTAAAGCATAGTCAATCAAGTTAATCTTGTCTTCCAAACCTTATCAACCTATAGAGTTTGCTGACTCTGTACTTTTTGTTAGACTCATATATATCCCCACGTATAGTAGTTAAGACTTCTTAGAATTCAGATCACTGAGTTAAGTTTTAGGAAATACGGTGGAGTTCAAAAGAAAGAAGATATAATACTTAGGTGAGTAAAACGTTGACCTCAGAGAGTTTGTTAATAAATTTGAACTGATTTTCTGAAAACTTATTAAAAATATTAAAGATATATAGCATAAGAGACTTATCTAGTAAATTGAAACTAGTTTATGAATTTTTCATGGAAAATGTATACTTTAACTTAGATTTGGATCTTTCAGTGTAAAAAATAAAATAAAAGTTTTATTTAGCACTAGCCAAGTACTTGGGACTGTTTGAAGTACTTAGGAAAGATAAGTTATGAAAAAATGTCTTCAGATAATGGTTTAACTATCCAATATGCTTAAAGGATTATCTGTGATAATCATAGATAAATAATGGTGAAAAAATAGTAGAAAATATAAATTATTTTGAAATACACCTGGGAGCATTGGAATTCAGGAAATGATCCATCTGTAGAAAGAAAAAAAAAAAAAAAAAGAATAAGACAGATAGGTGTCTTTGTCTTTAAAATTAGTGAGTTGTGGACTGTCAAAAGAATCCCAAAGTGGGTAAATACTATGGATGGATAAAAGTAAGGCAAAGGAGAATTTGATAGAGGAGCATTACTGGATATTCCTTCGAAGGGAACGCTAAGTTTGACACTCATTGCCTGTACATAAGACTTAGTCCTGCTAGTATTTTAAATGATGTCAGTTTTACCTGGAGAAACAGTGGCGTTAGATCAATATTGGTCTCTAGGGTAGGTCTGATAGTATTATCTCTAATGTTTATAACTAAATGTCTACTTTTCATGCTTATTTCATGTCTTTATTTCCTTATGTGCACACAATCCATTCTGAACAAAATATTCTGGCAATTATTTAGTTTGTTCAATGAATCCAGTTATTTAAAGTATCAAATTCTATGGGCTGGTATTATGTAGCATTTCCTTATTTTTTAAAAAATGACATTGTTACTGTATAAGCAGAAACTGATGATCTGAGCAACAGTCAGGTACAAGTCATTTTTGCTGACTGTTTAGAGTTTCTCCATCTTTGGCTGCAAATAATATAATAAATCTGATTTCCATATTGACCATCTGGTGATGTCCATGTGTCGAGTCGTCTCTTCTGTTGTTGGAAGAAGGTGTTTGTTATGACCAGTCCGTTCTTTTGTCAGAACTCTCTTTAGCATTTGCCCTACTTCGTTTTGTACTCCAAGGTCAAATTTGCCCGTTACCGCAGGTATCTCTTGACTTCCTACTTTTGCATCACAGCCCCCTACCATGAAAAGTGCATCTTTCTTGATGATAGTTCTAGAAGGTCTTGTATGTCTTCATAGAACCATTCAACTTCAGCTTCTATGGCATTTATGATTGGGGCATAAAGTTGGATTACTGAATGGTTTGTTTTGGAAATGAACTGAGATAATCTTGTCGTTTTTGAGACTGCACCCAAGTAATTCGTATCAGACTCTTTTGTTGGCTATGAGGGCTACTCCATTTCTTCTAAGGGATTCTTACCCACAATAGTATATATAATGGTCATCTGAATTAAATTCTCCCAATTCCCATCCATTTTAGTTCACTGATTCCAAAAATGTTGATGTTCACTCTTGCCATCTCCAGTTTGAGCACTTACAATTTGAATTAATCCATGGGCCTAGCATTCCAGGTTCCTATGCAATATTGTTCTTTACAGCATCGGATTTTACTTTCGCCACCAGACACATCCACAGCTGGGCATCATTTCCACTTTGTCTCAGCTGTATATTGTCACTCTGCTTATTTAACTTATATGCAGAATACATCATGCAAAATGCTGGGCTGGATGAAGTACAAGCTGGAATCAAGATTGCTGCGAGAAATATCAATAATTTCAGATATGTAGATGACACCACCCTAATGGCAGAAGGCAAAGAGAAACTAAACAGCTTTTTGTTGAATGTGAAAGAGGAGAGTGAAAAAGCTAGCTTAAAACTCAGCATTCAGTAAACTAAGATCATGGCATCTGGTCTTATTGACATTAAAGTCACTCAGTCGTGTCCGACTCTTTGCGACCCCATGGACTGTAACCTACCAGGCTCCTCCGTCCATGGGATTTTCCAGGCAAGAATACTGAAGTGGGTTGCCATTTCCTTCTCCAGGAGATCTTCCCGACCCAGAGATCAAGCCTGGGTCTCCCGCATTGTAGGCAGACTCTTTACCGTCTGAGCCACCAGGGAAGTCTCATTACTTCATGGCAAATAGATGGGGAAGAAATGGAAACAGTGACAGACTATTTTCTTGGGCTCCAAAATTACTGTGGATGGTGACTGCAGCCTTGAAATTAAAAGGCACTTGTTCTTTGGAAGAAAAGCTATGACAAACCTAGACAGCTTATTAAAAAGCAGAGGCATCATTTTGCTGGCAAACTTCCATATAGTTGTAGCTATGGTTTTTCTAGTAATCATGCACAGATGTGAGAGTTGCACCATAAGGGCTGAGTGCCAAAGAACTGATGCTTTCCAATTGTGCTGCTGGAGAAGATCTGAGTGAGAGTCCCTTGACAGCAAGGAGATCAAACCGTCAGTCCTAAAGGAAATCAACCCTAAATTTTCATTGGAAAGACTGACGCTAAAGCTGAAGCTCCAATACTTGGCTACCTGATGTGAAATGTCAACTCAGTGAAAAAGAGCCTGATGCTAAGAAAGATTGACGGCAGAAGAAGGGGGCGACAGAGGATGAGATGATTGGATGCCATCATCGACTCAATGGACATAAGTTTTAGAAAACTCTGGGAGTTAGTGAAGGACAGGGAGGCCTTGTGTGCTGCAGTCCATGAGTTTGCAAGTAATGCATCAGGACTGAGTTAGTCAAAAACAACAGCAACCAGAAACTCTCAATTCTCAGTGACTTGTAAGGACAGTTGATTGTGTTTTTAATTGGTTATTTTCTTTCTTTTTTTTTTTTTTTCTCATGCAAAAACATACCCTAGTTAACACAGCAACTCGATTCACATGAACTTGAGAGTCACAGTTGGACCTAGCCTAATGGGGCAAACATAATTTGGAGTATTTTCTGAACAAGGGAAAATAAAGCTCAGGAGATTTGTACAACAAACAGAATATTTTGCCAGGCAGTGTTGCAGATCATTTACAAGCACAATTTGTAGCCAGGACTCCTCAATGACTTCATGTGACAATAAGGATCAAGGAAGCATACTATATGCCTGAAAAGTTGAACATTAGAAACAGTTAGCAACACTAAGCTTCTAAAATTACAGCATCTTCTAAACACCTAAAATTACTACAGTAGTTCAGATGGTAAAGCATCTGCCTGCAATATGGGTGACCTGGATTCAATTCCTGGGTTGGGAAGATCCCCTGGAGAAGGAAATGGCAACCCACTTCAGTATTCTTGCCTGGAAAATTCCATGGACAGAGGAGCTTGGTACAGTCCAAGCGATTCCATACAGTCCATGGAATCGCAAAAGAATTGGACCTGTCTGAGCGACTTCACTTCACTTTACGTAACAGAGAGAACATCTTTCACAATGGATAAACTTTCATTGGTTATTCTCTTTTATTTATCAAAACTGTATAAGCAATTGAAATTTTCTGGTTAATTTTTTATTGTGATCAATAATTTTTTGCCACCTTATTTTTTTAATTGAAGGATAATTGCTTTACATGATTTTGTGGTTTTCCGTCATACATCAACAAGAATCAGCTATAGGTACACCGGTATCCCTTCCTTCCCAAACCTCCCTCCCCTCCCCAACCCTTCTAGATTGTCACAGAGCCACTGAGTTTCCTGAGTCACAGCAAATTCCCATTGGCTGTCTATTTTATGTATGGTACTGTAAATTTCCACGTTACTCTCTCTATACACCCTCTCCCTCCCCGCTCCCTCCTTGCCCAAAGGTCTGTTCTCTATGTCTGTTTCTCCATTGGTGTCCTAAAAATAATTATCTTTCTAGATTCCATCTATATGCATTAGTAAATAATATTTGTATTTCTTTCCTGACTTACTTCACTCTGTATGATAGGCTCTAGGTTCATCCTCATTAGAACTGACTCAGATGTCTTCCTTTTTATGTCTGAGTAGTATTCCATTGTATATATGTACCACATCTTCTTTATCCATTCTTCTGTTGGTGGACATCTAGGTTGCTTCCATGTTCTAGCTATTGTAAATAGTGCTGCAATGAACACGTGTCTTTTTAAATTTTGGTTTCCTCGGGGTATATGCCTAGGAGTGGGATTGCTGGGTCATATGGTGGTTTTATTCCTAGTTTTTTAAGGAATCCCCATACCATCTTCTATAGTGGCTGTATCAATTTACATTCCCCCCTACAGTATGAGAGCAGTCCCTTTTCTCCACACCCTCTCCAGCATTTATGCTTTGTAGGTTTTTTGATGATGGGCATCCTGATTAGTGTGAGGTAATATCTCACTGAAGTTTTGATTTTCATTTCTCTAATAATGAGTGATGTTGAGCATCTTTTCTTGCATTTGTTAGCCATCTTTATGTCTTTTTTGGAGAAATGTCTCAGTCTGTTTCTCACTTTTTGATTGGGTTGTTTGTTTTTCTGATATTCAGTTGTATGAGCTGCTTGTATATTTTGGAAATTAATTATTTTTCAGTTGTTTCCTTTGCTATTATTTTCTCTCATTCTGAGGGTTGTCTTTTCATCTTGCTTATAGTTTCTTTTGTTGTGCAAGAGCTTTTAAGTTTAATTAGGTCCCATTTGTTTGGTTTTGTTTTCATTTCCATTACTCTAGGAGGGGGGTCATAGAAGATCTTTGATTTATGAAGAGCTTTGATTTATGTCTGCCTATGGTTTCCTTTAAGAGTTTTGTAGTTTTTGGTCTTACATTTAGGTCTTTAATACATTTTGAGTTAATCTGTGTGTGTGGCATTAGGAAGTGTTCTAATTTGATTCTTTTGCATGTAGCTGTCCAGTTTTCCCAGGACCACTTTTGAAAAGGTTATATTTGCCTCATTGTATATTCTTGCCTCCTTTGTAAAAAATAAGGTACCCATAGGTGTTTGAATTTATCTTAAGTTATCAATAATTTTTAATCATTTTATCAAAACAAGATTTTTAAGTTAGTGTGAGGACAATTAATTACCATCATCACTCACTAAAATCACGGTGCCTGTTTGAATGACACAATAATAGCACCACTATTAGATGTAACTGCTTCAAAGGTTAATATTTAAACTGACCAGACATCGATTTAATGATCATTTATTGTTTGCTATCAATATTTAGATGTGTTTTCCTTTTAAATGCAGTTGACTGATTTTATTCCAATTAAATATAACATTCAGCTCTTTGATATCTATACAAAATATTTAACTTTGGGTTCATGAAAAATATAAATATTAGCAAGGGTGTTCAACCTCCTGAAAAACAATGGCGTCACACGTGTACTTGCTAGAACTCATCTGAACCATATGGAAATAAAGAAAAATAATAATTTAGAGGTGATGATTCAGCATTTTTCTCAATGAGAATGTGCCTCTGGGAATAAATACTGTAAAATCTTAAGTAATCAATCTACATTTTAATGCCTTGGAAAGAAGAGTGGGGATTCTCCAAAGAATTTCCAGATCATTGAGAAAGAAATGAATAACATTGTTTATGCAAGTGGTTGGGAGCTTGAAAATTAAATTGAAGGATTATATTTATTAGAATAGAGACCATTGAGAAACAGTGACTGTGAAGGATTTATAAGAATTGATATAACCCTCTACAGTGTTGTATACATAAGACAGTGCATTCCATATTTTGTAGTAGTTTAACAGATGTAAAGCATAATTTTGACAAAATGTCCCTTTTTACCATTTAATTACAACTTAACTCATGAGGTATAAATCTACTGTACAAAATATTTCATACTATAAATGCATGTGGAAGTCCTATGAATCATCACACTATTTTTCAGGTATACATGTGATGCTGATTTGCCTGTTTTCATTATTACTTTGTATTGATAATTTTGTCTTATAGAAAACATGTTTAATACATTTAAAATTTTTGAGATAGTTTTAGGCTTACAGAAAATTTTCAGTTTTCATGTATTCCTCACTCATCATGTTACATTTGTCAATGTAAAAATTAAATGGAATTAGTCTAGAAGAATAAAAGTCATTTAAAGATTAAAGAACTACAAAGGTAACTATTTTAAAAATATGAATAGAGAGATGAATTATATATTACTAGAAATCAAGTGTGCTTGAACAAATAAATATATGCCAGCTAAGAATCATAGTTATTTGGTTCTCTTAGATAGCTTTTAATAATCTCTTCATCCCAGATAATCAGAATATTTTTAGCTGACTTGAAAGGCAAAGACTGATGGGTTTTCCAGGATAAAGACACACAAGTCACTTAAGGAACCCTAGAAATTGATACAATTTTTTTCATGAGATAATAACATTTTTCAATTCGTTTCTATTCTGATTAATTAGGAAACTATTTTGAGAGGATTCCAGTAGATTTATTGCTAATTAGTTTGACTCATTCTAACTTGCTGCCTAGTACAGAATATAGTGACAACCCTTACATGGGGTTATTTTTATTAGGAGAGTAAATCACTGTATTAATTTCCTACTTAAATGGAAATTTTTAAGTAAAATTTCCTTCATCTAATTATGTGTCCTTCTTAAATAAGAAAGACAATGTGAATTAAAAATGGTAACTGTTTTCTTGCTAGGCTTTAACATTTTACATGAATTGTTCAAAATATTTGCCCATTCTTCTCATTGAAATGAAATAAGTTGTATGGTTGCATCTATCAGTTATACTGTATTAAAATTATACTCTATTAAAATCAATTATGCTCTTTACATTTGCCTATTCTGATGCTGGGAGGGATTGGGGCAGGAGAAGAAGGGGACGACAGAGGATGAAATGGCTGGATGGCGTCACTGACGCAATGGATGTGAGTCTGAGTGAACTCCGGGAGTTGGTGATGGACAGGGAGGCTTGGCATGTTGCGATTCATGGGGTCACAAAGAGTCGGACATGACTGAGCGACTGAACTGAACTGAACTGATAGTGTATTTTTGAGTAAAAACAACACTGAAGCTTTATTTTTTTCCAGAATCATGGTAGAAAAATTATGTAAATAGTTGCAGGTAAATCAGCAGAAAGATTTCCTTTATTGAAAAAAAAAAATCCTGAAGCATTTCAAAAAAGCAATTTTTAAAACAAATGACCACAGTCTTCATTCAGACTTGTGAGTGCTTGTCCCACCCCTATAATAGTCTGCTCACTCTGCTGTCAGTACCACCCCATGCCAATCCATTTCCCAGTTTTATAAGTTTTATTGTTTATAACCAGTCCTCTGATCACACCATGCTTATTAAATAAACAATTTTTTAAAATTTAAAAATTCATAGCATTCTAACTGCTGAAGAATGGTTTGAATCTCCGTATGTTTTACAGTGCCAGCCAATCTGTGACTCAGGTCTCTCTCATTGAAAATTAGGGTCAGGTATGCCAGTGTGTTTGCAGTGCCCTTATCTTCTCACGCCTGCTGTTCTTGCATTGATACCTCAACTTGAACTACCTATCTGCTTGCTCTCCATTTTTAGTGTATCTATTGGGCACCTCCTCTGTGAAGTCTTCCCCAATTCCCCAGGAACACCTTCTTGCCTCTTTACTTAGTGCTCAATTCATTCCTAATTAGTGTGCACCCTATTTGGATATTGCTTGTTTAGCCATTCTTCTTTTACTTCAGAATGTGTAAGAAGTTTTCTGTTTTGCATTCCTCAAGTGAACAGCATAGTCTCTGCCAAAGAGTAAACCACTCAATGAGTACTGATAGAGGAAAGAATAGGAAAATATATAGTGATCTTAATGGTAGTAAAGAAAATAAATGCCATCAAGGAATACCCTAATAACTGGATCTTGTTTTTAAAGTAAGAAATATTTCTCCTCCATTGTTAACTATGACAGATACTGATTTGACATTATCCCTTTAAAATTTACTTTTTTGCTTGCCAGATCATTGCAAGAGAAAAGGCCTTAGTTATGTGATTGTTCATTTTCTCTTTTCTCCCATTTTGGAGGAATCAGTTAACAACTGGTGCTTACATACCTAAGAATGGATGTTTCAGGGCATCTAACATAATATGCATGTGCATGCTCAGTCTTACTCAACTCTTTGTGACTCTGTGGACTGTAGCCCACTCGGCTCCTCTGTCCATGGGATTTTCCAGACAAGAACACTGGAGTGGGTTGCTATTTCCTCCTCTAGGGGATCTTTCTGACCCAGGCATGAACCCACATCTCCTGTGTCTCCTGAATTGGCAGGTAGATTCTTTATTTCTGAGCCACCTGGGAAGTCCATCTAACATAATATTATGCCTCTAAGTAATAGAAAATGCAAAGAGGCAGAAAGATTAACATTGATAACTTTAAAGTTATGAATTTCTGAACACTTCCTGAAATCTCTTCCTAGAGCCCCTGAATCTCATTATGTGAAATCCTTTCCTTGAGCTGCAGCTTCTCATTTCTTCTCATTTCCACCCTGATATAATGTAGAATTCAGGATGCTTTCCAAAAGCAAACTCTTGAGTCTCCAGGATGATTGGAAGTATATTGGAAGAAGTGAATACATTTGTTTTTTGAAGGATCTCTACTGCTGAAAAATTCTAATTCTTCCCACCTACTCACCTTGAGAGAACAAGTAGTCTCAACTTTTGTAGACAGGGTGGCTTCACAAATGTAAGCATGCAGTAGAGAGAGAGAGAGATCCATCTTTAAAAGGAATGATGCTTTTGACTATTGGCAAGTGGAACTGATGAAGCAATTAGGAAAAAAAAATTAGACTTGGTCAGAGGGTGGGGAGGTAAGTGGGATGGGGGGTGGACACATTATACCTGTGACCAATTCATGTTGATATATGGAAAAAACCACAATATTGTAATTATCCTCCAATATAATTAATTAAAAATAAATAAAGTAATTATGTCTGTGGAAAAAAGAATCACAGCACCTTGGGTCAAAAGAGAAAGACTACACAAAACTTAAAACACCATTTGCATACCTAATATTCTACAAGGTGAAAGACAGCTGAAGTGAGCATATTCTTCAGTATTAGCTTAAGATATGTCTCAAGAGAATAACGGAGAAGGAAGTAAACCCAAGAACTAAGGGCCATGGAGCACAATAACCCATAAGCTTTGGGGCTACCTTCAGGGAATAAAAGAAGGTGATTTAATCCAAGCATATTCTCTACCCTCCAAATTTAGCATTGCCATGGAATAGCAACCCTTTTGCGTCTCTAATTCTTCCTCTATCTGAAGGGGACTCTTTGTATGATTAGTCAGTGGCTCACTGGTAAAAGAACTTGCCTGGTAGTTGAGACTCGGATTCAGTCCCTAGGTTGAGAAGAACCCCTGGAGAAGGAAATGGCAACCTGCTCCAGTATTCTTGCCTGAAAATAATTCATGGACAGAGGAGCCTGGCGGACTACAGTCCATGCGATAACAAGGAGTTGAACACGACTTAGCCACTAAACAACAACAACAGCAAGCCACTATTCTATTCTGTGTATGTGTTAGAGGTGTGTGTGTGTGTGTGTGTGCGTGTGTGTGTGCGCGTGTGTATGCAGATAACCTAGTTTTTTCCAACTTAGATCTCTGAATCAGGAAGATTCACATCTGGAACAAATGCAAAGTCTACATCAAGATCCTGAACTCTAAGCCTTATGTTGTAGTTTGATAGGAAATTTTAGTGTCTCTTGAGGAAGTATATCCCCATCACTTCCTGGCAAATAGATGGGGAAACAGTGTCAGACTTTTTTTCTGGGCTCCAAAATCACTGCAGATGGTGATTGCAGCCATGAAATTAAAAGACGCTTACTCCTTGGAAGGAAAATTATGACCAACCTAGATAGCATACTGAAAAGCAGAGACATTACTTTGCCAACAAACGTCCATCTAGTCAAGGCTATGGTTTTTCCAGTGGTCATGTATGGATGTAAGATTTGGACTGTGAAGAAAGCTGAACACTGAAGAATTGATGCTTTTGAACTGTGGTGTTGGAGAAGACTCTAGAGAGTCCCTTGGATTGCAAGGAGATCCGACCAGTCCATTCTAAAGGAGATCAGCCCAGGGTGTTTTTTGGAAGGAATGATGCTAAAGCTGAAACTCCAGTACTTTGGCCACCTCATACGAAGAGTTGACTCATTGGAAAAGACTCTGATGCTGGGAGGGATTGGGGGCAGGAGGAACAAGGGATGACAGAAGATGAGATGGCTGCATGGCATCACCGACTCGATGGATGTGAGTCTGAGTGAACTCCAAGAGTTGCTGATGGACAGGGAGGCCTGGCATGCTGCAATTCATGGGGTTGCAAAGAGTCGGACACGACTGAGCGACAGAACTGAACTGAACTGAACTGAGGAAGTATATAAGTATATTTTACCTATATAAGGGAGGGAAGTGAACATTTGTGGCCCAAAGCATTGCCTATGGTAGATTATAATACTCATTCCAATCTATTGCTGCACTTTTTTTGAGAGGATGATATAACCCTGTCTATAGCCCTGTGAGGTTCATTCCTCCCTAGTAAGTGATTATATTCCCCCACTCCACTGACTTCTGGTTTTTACAATGTCACTTGCAATGTGGCACATCCAGTAGGATGTATACAGAAGTAATGAGTATACCACACTGAACAGAATCTTTAAGAATGACAGTATGGTTCAATATCTTTCCTTTTTCCCTTAGGCTTTGAGAACAGTGTACTATAAATGTAGGCTGTTGCCTGCTTGCTAGAATGAAAAAGACCTATAGAAGATCACTGGATGGAGACATAAATGAACTGCATTTTCTACAACTTTGATGTAACATGAGCAAGAAATAAACCTTTGTTGTTTCAAGTCTCAGATTTGGGGGTTACCTATTTCCAAAGCATAACCTGCCAACAGCTAGCTACTAACGGCCTGAAAACAATCTTCCCATGACTTCACTTATACCGCCTGGCACCGTCTGCTGCAAAGTTCCTACTAAATAGATACTTGATATGCACATAAGTGAAAGATATGAAGATGTCTAGTCATTCTCATAGAATATCTTTTTTGAGAAAAGTCCCAAAATAGATTTTTTTTTTTTTTCGTCTCTATGTCTGAGTTCTCAAGTGACTTCAGGACTCAAATCTTTTAGAGGTCTGAGATTTCTTCTGATGAAAAATCACCATTGTCAAAATAAGAATGCATTTGAATTGTTGGTATTGATTATTCCATTAATATGTCTGAATGGGTGAGAATTCATACCAATGCAAAATCTCTAATATCTGCTTAAAATCAGTAAGGAAAAGGTCAAAAAGTTCATAGAAAAAATGGGAAAGAAGTTGAAATGACTCAAATGAAATTTGTATAAAAATTAAAATTAATAAGATATTTTCAAATATTAACAAGTTTAACATATATAACAAATTGTGATAACCTGTTGCATTGGCAACCAAATAGGCAAACATATATTGCTGATAGAACTTTTCAAGATGATACCTTGGCAATGCCTAACAACATTTAAAAAACACAAAGTTTTTATTTTTTTAACTTCTTATTTTATATTGTAATATAGTTGATACAATGGCAGCCCACTCCAGTACTCTTGCCTGGAAAATCCCATGGACGGAGGAGCCTGGTGGGCTGTAGTCCACAGGGCTGCACAGAGTCGGACACGACTGAGCGACTCAGCAGCATAGTTGATTAACAATGTTGTGATCGTTTCAGGTGTAAAACAAAATGATTCAGTTATAAACATATATGTATCTATTCTTTTTCAAATTCTTTCCCATTTAAGTTGTTATGTAATACTGAGCAGAGTTCCCTGTGCTATACAATAGGTCCTTGATGGTTATCTATTTTAAATATAGCAGTGTGTACATGTCAATCCCAACCTCCCAGACTATCCCTTCACCCCCGCTTTCCCCTGGGTAGCTATAAATTCATTCTCTAAGTCTGTGAGTCTGTTTCTGTTCTGTAAATAAGTTCATTTGTATTATTTCTTTTTAGATTCTGCATATAAGCAGTATTATAGAATATTTTTCTTTCTGCGTCTGACTTGCTTCACTCAGTATGACAGTCTTGAGGTTCATCTGTCTTGCTACAAATGATAATATTTCATTCTTTTTAATAGCTGAATAATACTCCATTGTATATATGTACCACATCTTTATCCAATTCTCTATCGTTGGTCATTCAGCTTGCTTTCTTGTCTTTGCTATTGTGAACAGTGCTAGAGTAAACACTTCGGTTTGTGTATCCTTTCAGACCATGTTTTTCTGTAGATACATGCCCAGGAGTGGGATAGCAGGATCATATAGTAGCTCTATTTTTAGTTTTTTTATGGAACCTCCATATTGTTGTACTGCTCCAATTTACATTCCCACTAAGAGTGTAGGAAGTTTCCCTTCTTTCCATAGGTTCTCCAGAATTTATTGTTTGTGGATTTTTTATTAAATAAAAAAATAAAACATAGCTTTTAGTTCAGCAATTCTAACAACTTATCATATATTTATATATATAAATTTATATATATATAAAATTATATATATATAAATTTATATATATATAAAATTAACTGTCTGCAAGAACATTCAATACAATATTTTTTGCAATAGTAAAAGAATGGAAGTAATTTAAACGTCTGTCAGTAGGGAAAATAATGATGTATTTATGCAGACATTATAAAAGGTGAGCAATTTTTCTGGAAATGAAATATATCGTTATATGAAAAAGTAGAGTATGCATTATGCTGCCATACAGATCAAAGTTGACAATTTATTTACCTCAGTACTTAGGGTGACCATATATTTTAGTTTGCTCAATGTATTTCTGATTTTCACCTGTTGCCCTGGCATAATGAAAACTTGTTCACCCATTTACTCTTAAAAACGCCTCATTTTTGTTGATAAACTATAGGTTACCAACTAAAGTTTAGATAGCATATGCCTAGAATATTATTTAACTATGCACAGGATGCACAACTATGGCTGCCATCCGATGCTTGTGGGTCTAAGATGGAAAAACACTTAATTTGCTCATACATCATTTTTTGTAAACGTATTATACCGTGTGTGAATTGCTATTCATAAGAGTATAAAAACTGGAAGAGCTATGTGTGCTCAGCCTTGTCCAGGTCTCTGTGACCCCATGAACCGGGGCCTGCCGAGCGCCTCTGTCAGCGGGGTTGTTCCAGCGTTAACACTGGAGTGGGCTGCCACTTTCTCCTCCAGCGCTCTTGCCCAGCCAGGGAGCAAACCTGTGTCTCCTGCGTTGCAGGTGGGTTCTTTACCACTGAGCCACCAGGAAGTCCCATGAAAATTTGAAATTGCTAAAATATCTTTCCATAAGATTTTTATAGAATGTGAAATTATTGTGAAATACAGGAAAAGTGATTAGCAACACAAGATCATACCGTGTAGTGTTAAGAGAAAGAAGCAAATGGGATCAGCATTAAAGAATATTTAAGGGTACGATGATCTAGAATTGCATTCTGCTGCTACAATGCCAAATAGTGGCCCTAAAGCAAAGTATAATTTTCTCACTGACCTCTTGATGATTTGCAAAAATAAAATATGTGAGGTAATTACAATGGCTTCCAGGAATTAAATAGACTCCTAATTCACAAATAAATCTTGCATATTTTCAGTTCTCTCTAGAATATAGTGTCGATTTTAACACCATGGAAAAGCTCAAAAGATTTTTTTTCCCCTCAAAATTCAATCTATTTTTTTTCTTCAGGCCAGAAGGTTATCATAAAGTCAAGTGTTATAGGACAACCTTCACTAATTATTTGTTAGAATATAAGCTTCTGGTATGACTGCAGCTTTTCCTGATTAATTCACTGTGATGCCCTCTTAGCTATAGTAGTGCCTGGCATATTATAAGGATACAATAAGTATTTGTTGAATAAATGAAAAAATGGATTAATGAAGGAAAGATTACAATTCTCATACTTTAGTTTGGTATATAAATCGGAATAAAGTTTTCTTTAGGCTGAGGCATTTTAACAGAACTAAGTTAAAAGTATACTTTTAAAATGAGCAATTTTATTTCTGGAAATTTATCTGGTGAAGATATACAAAGCCCTAGAATTTATACAACATATATCCTCAATGAGACTGCAAATAGTAAAATGCCATAAATATTCATTTATTCATATTTAGAAGAATAAATTATTTTATATTCATAAGTGGAATATAATTCAGGCATTGAAAACAACAAAAAGTACATATATATGTACTGAGTTTGAATTAATTTATAATAGAGGAAAGACAGGGCAATAAAGGAAAGAAGGATGGAATGAAGGAAAGGAGGAAGCTATTAGCAAAGCCTCCCCCGATTGGCATAGTCAAATATGAAAACTTATAGTCAGCAATGAAATCCACTAAATAAATATCTTTTATAAAAATAGCTTTTAAATTAACTGCAGATTTTATCAAACATTTCTATAATGTGTAAATGCATTTAGTGTATATATGTATTTGATCATAGTTGTGTTTTCCTGTTTCTAAGCTCTGCAAAAGCTGGTATTCTGATTTTTGTGTTCATTTCTTTGCCACTTGTTCCAATTTATACCAGACACTCAAAATGATGCGGATTTATTTTATTTTATTTTATTTTTTGGTGATGTATCTAAAGCTAAGCTATCAAGAGATATCTCAGAAATAATGTCAAAGATCAGGTATGGAGTAATATCACATATCTGTCATGTGAACTAGACATATTTAAAGTAGGAGGGTTGGACAAGTTTCTCCTAGTAAGTCCAGAGGCCCAGGCCTCAATATTTTGCTGATGGTATTTTGAGCCCCCGCTGCTTTATTATGTACATATGGAAAGGCACAGGTCGACTCCGACTCCAGTTTCTTCTGTACTCTTTCCTTTCCTCTGGCAATCTAAGCAGGGTAGCCATCTCGTGCCCTTTGTGTTAGGTAATGCTGTTGACTAAGATCATTATGCAGATGTGTGAGTCTCAAAAATCAATCTCACAAACATTTCCTGTTCCCCTCCTCGTGCCTCATGAACATAATTTAACTTTGATTTGGTTGGAATCCAACTCCTACCATGCACACTGTGTGTAATGCTATTTGTCTTGTCTCGTCTGTCTTTTGGCTAAGTAAAACTGTCTGATTTTAAACTGCTGAGAGTCCAGCATGCTTTACTAGTTTTAATGGAAGGCATGGTTTCATGATGAATTTTAAAATTCAAATGACCGTAACCCTAAACGTGGTAGAGATTGTGACTTTTATAACTGATTTTTAAAACAGTCTTTCTTTGGAAAAAAGTAATTGCCACTATTTTTTTTTTGGTGATACTGATAAGTTAGAAGCAGTTTCAGAAATAAAATGTTATTTAGAGTTTTTATATAGCATGGTTTGTGGAAACTCAGTTTCACTTTACTGACATTTACACAAGACACATTTCTCAGTATTCTTCTGTTTGAATACACAGAATGGAAAATGACCCAGAGCCTGAAACCAACCAGGAAACAAGAGCCCTGAGTCCTTGCTTCTGTGCCAGCACTGCTGGAAGGACCTTGATGAGTTAGCAGATGATAAAAGTTATGACTGGGTGAAAAGTGACCCACATTACATTTTTCTATTATTTTTAAAGCCTAAGAAGACCTATTTAATTGAACTATTCATTTAAAAAAATTTGAACTCTCTGAGTAAGAAGGAAACATAGACTGTAATTTAAATATTCCTTGACCTCCTGCTTTCAAAGAGGTTAAAGCACACTAATATTAAGGTAAAAATCTATTTCCAAATAATTATAGTCCTTGGGCTTGTGAGAGGGTAATATATTGAAAGGCATTAACTATAATAGATATGTGATAACTGCCATTTGACTGACACTCAGGTACTACTTGAAGGACTTCTCCAAGGACAGAAGATTCTTTCTACCTCGTAAAAACTTGGACGCCCCCAAAGGAGGAAGGAGTAAGTGTTCTTGAGAAGATCTTTATTTGAATGTGCTTTAAACAGGCAGTTACAAGATAAATTATTATATTATTAAAATTAAATTCATATGATAAAAATAATATTTATAATACTTCTATAATGCGTTCAACATTTTGCACATGTAAACATTTCTTAATTTCTCCAAAGAACTTTGTGATATAATTTTACAAATAAAGAGATTAGGGCTTAGAAAGGTTAAAAACTTGCCAAAGGTTCTATCTCTAGAAATAGTAAGGCTCAGATTCAAATATAGGCAGTTAAACTGAACACAGTATGTTATAAAAACTAAAGATACATTTGTACTGAAAGTATTTTTCTTTTAAAATTCTGAGTGTGTAACTGATATATGAGAAAAGTATTGAAGTTCCCATTCTACCTATTTTTAAATAATTTCTCTCAATTATAAGTGATGTTTATATTGGTCATTAGATATTAGTAGTGGTATCCAGGTAAAATCAATTCCAAATTACCATGTATTTTGCCTCTTAAGAGATGTGCAGTCATTAATAGTGAAGTACAGGAAGCCATCTGATAAACAGATGCTTTTGTTTGTAATATGTTGTACATATACTTTCTCTTAATTTGTCCTTGTGATTCATAAATAAACATTAAATGTAGGAAAGGCAGATTTTTGCTTTATATTTAATAAAAACTATTTTAATTACTTAAGAAATTTATCCTGACTAATATACTTAACATAGTACTTGCTGTACAGAATTTGGTTAATGAGGTATTAATAATTATTATTAATAATTAAATTAATCACTTTAATAATTAAATGAATTATTAAGTCTAAAATTGCATAGATATAAAAATAGCTGTAAGGTGTTTAAAAGGAAAGCTATGCTTTGGGGCATTGCATAAGGTGTGGACAACTTGTCCTAATATATTTCATATGAGGTAAAGATAATTTTAAGAATAAATTTTTGTCTACATTCTATTTTACATTTGGTTTATGACTATTCTCACCTTTATATTGATTTTATTTTACATTGATCATTTATTTGTATATGGAAATATCTTTGGACTAAAAGAAGGAAAAAGAGTTTCATGCAATAAAATGCATCATCATTTCCAACAAATATGTGATAAAAAAGTAGGCCTCAAGCCACAATGCTTACCTTTTCTAATTCAAAAAATTTATTATTTAGAATATGTATCCTACTGAAGGCTATCTGGTGAGAAATAAAAAGCATGTATAAGAAGATAATTGAGACTTTTCAAAGGTTTATGGAAGTTCTAAATGATCTGTGAACTATACATATTTGTGAAGTAGTCTGGGGAGACACAGACAAAGGAGACAGGGTTCTGGTCCTGCATGAGTCCAATTTGTTAGAAGGTGACAGTCAGTTAAAAGCAAAACAAAGCAGATTAAAGTGACAAGATACAATGACAATCATGAGAGAGGTAAGTGCCTTCTGCAGTAGGATACAGAGTGGCCGTGTGGACTCAAGAAGACCATGAAAGCAAAGCACCGAAAAGGCTATGAGGTGGATTTAATCGCTGGTGCTTGCTTGTGCTTCATTTGCATATGTATAACATACTACTTAAGAATTTTTACAAGCTGCATGGTTATGAGAGAAAAAGAGAATGTCTAATTGAAGGGGTTTTTAATAAGCCTTGAAGATGGTGCTTAATTTCCACCTATGTTTGTGTGCATCCCAGTTAAGGTGATGTTGTAGAAACTCAATATATTATGTAACAAACTACTAAGCTATAACCCACTCCAGTACTCTTGCCTGGAAAATCCCATGGACAGAGGAGCTTGGTGGGCTGCAGTCCATGGGGTCGCTAAGAGTCGGACACGACTGAGCAACTTCACTTGCACTTTTCACTTTCATGCACTGGAGAAGGAAATGGCAACCCACTCCAGTGTTCTTGCCTGGAGAATCCCAGGGACGGGGGAGCCTGGTGGGCTGCCGTCTATGGGGTCGCACAGAGTTGGACACGACTGAAGCGACTTAGCAGTAGCAGCAACTAAGCTATAAATAACATTATAAATAAAACCAATCTAATTATATCACAAGAGAGGCTAAGAATCAGTTCGTAAACTACCAAAAGATCTAGCTGAAGAAACATATGTTTTCCTTAAAATAATGAAATATAGAATGTGTGAGATTTATTTTGTAGTCTAGCCTGAGATTTTGGGTATGTCAAACTTGGATGAGGCTGTATGTTTTCCATGAAAGATACAGAGGATTACTTTTAGTAAAATTAGAAGCAGAAAAGGTTCAAGCTATTTCAGTCATGAGTATGCCATAACTAAATTAAAATCCACAGTTTTATATCTGGAATTCAAAAAGATTGTTTCAAATTGGAGGACTTTCAGTCATTTGTTTATAAGTCACTCAGAGATTTCCTCTGATAAAAAAACATAATGGAGTATACAGATGTTAGTCTGAGAATTAGTAACTGTGTTACTATTAATAGTGGAAATACCTAATGACCTGGATTCCACTCACATGGATAAAATAAAAGAAATAATGAAAACTAGATTCATCTCTTACCTATACTTTATGTAAATATGAGTCACATCACTCAGAGCTTCAATGTTACAAAGGGAAGCTAGGATTTGACACTTTCTTGTAAGCAATGACACAGAGCAGGGTTAAATCTGGAAATATTAACTTGTATGTTTCCCGTATATTTCTCTTCATATCTTCCAGCATTTCATTTAAGCCCCAAGCCCTTTGCATCCTCTCTTTCACTATACATAGAAATGGCAATTGAATACTTAGAGAAACCATTGTCCTAAGTGATAAATTGAAAGATTATAATGCACATTTGGAAAGCACATATTTTCTCCACCCAAAGATCATTTTAGATCTGTGTTAAATGGAATAGTCCAACCAGTCCATCAAAGGAAATCAATCTGAATATTCATTGGAAGGACTGATGTTGAAGCTGAAGCTCCAATACTTTGGCCACCTGATGTGAAGAACTGACTCATTGGAAAAGACCCTGATGCTGAGAAAGATTGAAGGCAAGAGGAGAAGGGACGGCAGAGGATGAGATGGTTGGATGGCATCATCAACTCAATGGACATGAGTTTTAGTAAATTCCGGGAGTTGGTGATGGACAGGGAGGCCTGGCGTGCTGCAGTCCATGGGGTCTCAAAGAGTCGGACACGACTGAGCAACTGAACTGAACTGAAATGGAATGGAATAGGGAACTTGCAGATTGAAAGGAAGGAGTAAAGAAGCAAGAGCCACTGACATGAAAAAGGGCAAATTCCAAAAAGTCACTGATTCTGGATTCTCACCTGTGCACAACCTCTGGACGACTTGTCGTCTAACAGTCTGAGGCATTAAGTTCATCTGAACGTGAATGGTTAGTCTTGGCCATTCTGTATTGCATAGAACAGGAGAGAAACATTTTCCCGATCCCATTCTGTAGCAGAATTGAATAAAATTAGTTTTTCTATAATCTAGGTCAGTGTTGGATCCCTTGCCATTTAATATATACCATTCAAATGACTTGTTAGTTCCAAATATGTGTGGTCTTTCACTTAGCAAAGTGTTCATGTATATTTTTTTTTAAACATTTTACTTTTCTAGATAGTCTGACCTAGTACAGTCCTCTAGATGTTCTCCTCAACCTTAAAAGGGGGACAATTAATCTCTTTAAAAATAAAACATTTTTTTCCTATGAATAAAAATCAGCAAGGAATTCTTACATAATATTTTTATGACATTTGCTATTGGTTTGTCACTTTCAGAATGGGAAATGTCAGCTTTCAAAAAAATCACATGAGACTACTACTTCAAAGATGAGCTACTCATTTTTCAGTACTGTTATTGATATTCAAAATGACAGTGTATTTATGTGTGTTCTCTTCTCCAGGGTAATGATGCTTATGCTATCCTTTAAGGAAGTTAAGAAGGAGCACTTGTAAGTCTTATAATGACTCTAAATTTCACTTTTAGAAGAATTTTACACTCAGGCATGTTTTACTTAACATCTCAGAATGGCAAGGGGATGAATATACCTGTACCTATAAGGTCAATGAAACATTAATTTATAGCAACACACAGACAGGTGAGAAAAAAGAGACCTTGAATAGACTGTAGGTGGTAGGAAAGGATAAATAAATTTTAACAGAAATTTAAATATCACACAGGATTTCGTTGGTAGGTATTAGCCTAAGACAACTTAAGTTGTCTTAAGGAAAATACCTTTTCCATTTTTATATATAAGAAGTCTGATGTTATATATTGGTAAGATCCTCTGGAAATAATACAGTGCATGGCCTCAAATCAAAATAAGTAATCCTAGTCTCTGATTGGGTAATCTCACCTAAGGAAATTTGATTTAAGGAAATTATCCAAAAATATACTGCTACAGACTCAGCAACGTTTGTTAAAATTTTAATTTATAATATAATAAAATTAATTAAGTGAAAATCTTATGTCTAAAGAGGTTTTAAAGGTTATATCAGCTGAAGGGAATGTTATGTAGATGTTAAAAATTACAAATATGAAGAAGAAAGGAAATTTTTCATGAAATAAAGCATATAATAGACTTTTAAAAATTGATATTTATAACATATTACACAAGGTCAAAGTGATAGAAATAAAAAATATAGCTATTTTACTAGAACCAGCAAAATTGTATTGAATATGAGTTGTATTAAAAATTTTACTGTGCCGAATACACATGATTGAGGCTGAAACAAGTTCATATCAATTTTACCCCTTGAGGTATTGTTATAATCACATTTTTGGTGTCTTACTTTTTTTCAAAATTACTTTAAAGTTTTTGTGTTATTGGAAATGTTATTTTTTAAATAAATAGGAATTCTAAGTTAAATATAATATCTGTAATATATAATATACATATTATAGTAATATTGTAATATTTAATTTATATTATAAATATTTAATATTTAACCATTACCTCTTCCCTCTATCTGTCTAAAAAAAGAAAAAATCACAATTCTATATTTCTGGCTCAATTCTTTTTTTCTTAATGAGGTTAGGCATACAGTAGGAAGCTGATAAAGATCTTGTTTACAAATGAAAATTGCTAGAATTAAAATTAGTCCGCTTATCCTAATCAATACTTGGAAGACATTGAGGCACACACATTCATTAGAAAATCATTACTGCACATAAAAGATGTATTTGAAGCCACACTAATGCTAAACTTTAAAAGATATGTTTATTGCATGGCTTAATAGGTGAAGAGTGATAAGGAAGGAGTCATTAGTGCAGTGTTTGTAAAGTGTGCTAAATGGACCATCTCAATTCTCTGCGGTCTGACACGGTGTTTTGCAGATATAGCTGCTGCTGTTTGTGGTGGAATGGAGGAGGGGAGAGAGAAACATTTTCTTTATCTATGTTTCCCAAATTAGAAAAGTGAAATTTGTATTCCATTGAAATTTTAATTCAAGTTTGTTGTATTCTTAACAATTTCTACATTCTTAAGATTTTCCCGTGAACTGCAGAAGCACATTGTTGAGTTTCTCTCTGTATCAGTCTTTGAACAAGGCTCAGTGATTTTGGTCCAAGTGTTTCACGTCATTTACTTTTTATGGATTATGTTTAATAATTTAAAGTATATCACATTTTACTGCTATTACCCTAATTTAAGATATGAATCAATGACTAAAGAATGGTTCATTTAAAGTTGTGGGGATAAACAAAACATTGTGAAAAACATATTTCGAATGATATATGTAGGAACTGAATGCACACATAGAATGTGCAGACCATGTGCTGGGAAAACTCTAATTTCACAGATGTGGCTATCAGAGACACTTGAAAAAAAGAGGAAGTTTAAGGCTGAATATTTTAAAACTGAATGTTACAAGACAGTTTCATTGTGTCTTAAAAGGTTACATATAATACACTCAGAAAGAAACAGAATAGCTATTGGAAAATATTTTTAAATACAATGTTGACAGTGTTATTAAATCAATGACATATAATGGGGGACATATATTATGACATATGATATCTAACATTTACTATTAGCCAATCATCTATTTATTTTAGATGATTGATATGAGTACACAGTATGTTTATATGTTTGTGCACACAAAGCACATCTACATACCATGTATATATATATTTACACACATATGCAAGTATCTGTGCGTGTATCTATATTCGAAGAAGTGCTCCATTTATTAATGAAATTATATGCATTATAAAGAAAAGCCCACTCATTTTATAGCTTATGCAGTAAATTTAAAGAGGATAAAAAAATGATGAAGTTGTATGATAGTAAAGAAGTGTATAAATGTATCAGTAGGACTTTTGAGTATTCTCAGTGATTTTGCCTCAGGAAAGTAAACCCCACCACACCCATATCATCAGATAGTTATTATCCTATCTGTCAATTACTTGCCAATTTATGCTAAATTTCTCCCGAAATGATCGTATTTACTTCCCTCATTTCCTCACCTGGTATCTGTTACTCCACTACTCTAATTTGACCTCAGGCACAGTATTGGCCCATAGTAATTCTTGATAGGGACCATGGTGGGTATATTTACCACATAAAAATCAAGCTGTATTGGAATCTGATTAAATTAGTGATGGGTCTGGAAAGCAGCATAACTAGGAACCCTTCAACTTATGCTTGACTGACTTAACGTTTCCACCCAAAATGCTTCCCCAGGTCAGAATCTTATACTTGCATTTGATGCCTTCCTAACTGCCATACCTGCTTTCGATGAGGGGTATTTCAAGATAAAAGTGTATTAGGTTAACTGTCGGGCACAAATAAAGAATGAAAGCAAGGATCCATTTCTTGTAATTTCCTTTCTAGAAGGTGCAGACAGTTGCTAGTCATTATGTTTTAAGTATAAAAAGAGAGAAAGGGAGAAGTGGGGAGGAAGGAAGGAAAAGAGAAAGTAGGAGAGAAGGAAGGAAGGGAGGGGAGCAGGTGGGAGGGAAGAAGAGGGGGAAAGGAGAAGGAAACAGGGAAGAAATAGGGCTAGCTTGTCTGGCTTATTATAGCTATCTCTTGATTTGCATCTCATTGTTAATATAGGTGTCGGGTAAATCCTTTTGAGTTTCACATATCTGTTATTAACTATCCTTCCTTTATTGGCTAATTTACCATTGCACTGAAATGAGGCTATATATCTCAGTGATAATAGTTCTAAACTGCATTAGGCACCTAATCTGCTTACTATCACTTCTTGGTGTAATAGTAATTTTTAAAAGTGACTTTAATTTTAGAAGTGTTTTGTGGATTCTAAAATTTTAAAATAAATGGCTACCACCAGCAAAATGGCTTTTGGATAAGTGGATAATTATAATCTTTATAAGAACTAAACTAATTAGCTGCCCCACTTTCCTAAGGAGTAATCTTCGTACTTTGCACATTTCTTAGTAGCTATTTACTTGACAGAAGGGCCATGACTAAGCAAGTGAGGCTACTTGGGATCATTTAACACGGTGTGATAAAATAGAACCATGGGGTGATGGATTGAATTCCTTATATTAGAACTAGGATTCTGAGACTACAATATGAACAGAATTCAAAAGAACATAGTGCTTAAAACTTCTGTTGGCTTTATTTTACTTTATTTGGTGGAGAAAGCAATTTTTAAATCTATTCAAAATAATATCACGATTCGGTTGCTAATAGGCAAAGATGAAGCAACACTAACATTTTGAAGAACAAAGATGCTAATACAACTGAATCACTGTGGCAGCCCTATTTCTTAGGCTTTCAAAACCTTTACTATACTACATACAGATTGGGTTGAGGAATTTTATGATGCTTTGTAAGAAAACTTCCAGTATAGATGTTGCATGCATTCAGCAAACACACATATTTCTTTCAAACAATTTCGCTTAGAATTTCGAGATGAAATCATTCTCTTAAAATGTAATGAAGTGAATGTATAGCTACTTCATTTTAGGACAATGATTCTAGACTCAAAAATCTAATAGGAAAATGGCCTAAAGGCTATAAGACACAAAATGATTTGACTCCATACTGATAAAAATGTATGCACGTCAAGAAGCAACAGTTAGAACTGGATATGGAACAACAGTCTGGTTCCAAATTGGGAAAGGAGTATGTCAAGGCTGTATATCATCACCCTGCTTATTTAACTTCTATGCAGAGTTCATCATGAGAAACGCTGGGCTGGAAGAAGCACAAGCTGGAATCAAGATTGCTGGGAGAAATATCAATAACCTCAGATATGCAGATGACACCACCCTTATGGCAGAAAGTGAAGAGGAACTCAAAAGCCTCTTGATGAAAGTGAAAGACGAGAGTGAAAAAGTTGGTTTAAAGCTCAACATTCAGAAAACTGAGATCATGGCATCTGGTCCCATCACTTCATGGGAAATAGATGGGGAAACAGTGGAAACAGTGACAGACTTTATTTTTTTGGGCTCCAAAATCACTGCAGATGGTGACTGCAGCCATGAAATTAAAAGATGCTTGCTCCTCAGAAGAAAAACTATGACCAACCTAGATAGCATATTGAAAAGCAGAGACATTACTTTGCCAATGAAGGTGCATCTAGTAAAGCTATGGCTTTTCCAGTGGTCATGTATAGAGATGAGAGCTGGACTGTAAAGAAAGCTGAGCGCCAAAGAATTGATGCTTTGAACTGTGGTGTTGGAGAAGACTCTTGAGAGTCCCTTGGACTGCAAGGAGATCCAACCAGTCCACCCTAAAGGAGATCAGTCCTGAATATTAATTGGAAGGACTGATGCTAAAGCTGGAACTCCAATACTTTGGCCACCTGATGGGAATAAATGACTCACTGGAAAAGATCCTGATACTGGGAAAGGTCGAAGGCAGGAGGAGAAAGGGACAACAGAGGATGAGATGGTTGGATGCCGTCATCGACTTGATGGACATGAGTTTGAGTAAACTCTGGAATTTGGTGATGGACATGGAAGCCTGGTGTGCTGCAGTTCATTGGGTTGCAAAGAGTCAGATACGAATGAGCGACTGAACTGAACTGAACTGAAGCTTCATAACAATACACTATGAATGTGACTTCTGCTTTTGTAGAGTATCTTGTGTAACTTGAATAAAGCACTTAACCAGCTATGGGACCTTATAAAATTACTATGCGTCAGTACTCTCTTTTGTAACTGGAGATAATGATGGTACCAATTTAACAATGTTGTAAGGATTAAATAAATTAACACATGGAATTGTCTTAGAATCAAACTTAATACATGAAGTGAAAGTGAAAGTTTCTCATTCAAGTACAACTCTTGGCGAGCCCATGGACTATATACTCCAGGCTAGAGTACTAGAGTCAATAACCTTTCTATTCTCCAGGGTTCTTCCCAACCCAGGAATCAAACCTAGGTCTCCCACATTGCAGCAGATTGTTTACCAGCTGAGCCACAAGGGAAACCCAACTTAATGCATGGAATTACCTAAATTCCAACTTAATCTATGGAGTTACTTAAAATATGTATCATTTTGTCCATGTCTTCTTTGAAAAATTAATACTTCTCTATAAGATTAAAAATATTTTAGAAGAAAAATACTTAAAGCTTCAAAGTTACATTTATATAGTTTCTGATGTATTTACGGAGCTCGTTTGGCACTGGTATGCTTCCCTTTTTTTCTTCTTTATTTCATTCAGCCTATTTCTTGCTTAAGAGATCATTTGTCTTTAAAAAAAAGTACAAAAAATATTTTTTTAAAAAATGAAGCATAATGTATTAGAACTAATAATTAGTGAGTGTCCCTGTGAATGAAAATCACAGTCACAGAAAACTAACCAAACTGATCACAGGAACCATACCTTTGTCTAACTCAATGAAACAATGAACCATGCCATGTAAGGCCAACCAAGACAGACAGGTCATGGTGGAGAGTTCTGACAAAATGTGGTCCACTGGAGATGGGAATGGCAAACCACTCCAGTATTCTTGCCTTGAGAACCCCATGAACAGTATGAAAAGGCAAAAAGACATGACATTGAAAGATGAACTCCCCAGGTTGGTAGGTGCTGAAACGCTACTTGAGAACAGTGGGGAAATAACTCCCCCAAAAATGAAGTTGAGCAGTTATATGACACCCTACAAGACTTTCTAGAACTAACACATAATAAAGATGTTCTTTACATCACAGGGGACAGGAATGTAAAAGTAGGAAGTCAAGAGATACCTGGACTTAATGGTAAGTTTGACCTTGGAGAAGAAAATGAAGCAAGGCAAAAGGCTAACAGTTTTGCCAAGAGAACACACAGGTCATAGCAAACACCCTCTTCCAACAACACAAGAGACAACTCTACACATGGACATCTCCAAATGGTCAGTACCGAAATCAGATTGATTATATTCATTGCAGTCAGAGCTGGAGAAGTTCAATACACGCAGCAAAAACAAGACTGGGAGGTGACTGGCTCAAATCATGAACTACTTATTGCCAAATTGAGACTTAAATTGAAGAAAATAGGGAAAACCACTAGACCATTTGGGTATGGCCTAAATCAAATCCCACATATCCATCTGAATGCAGAGTTACAAAGAATAGCAAGGAGAGATAGGAAAGCCTTCCTCAGTGATCAATGCAAAGAAATAGAGGAAAACAATAGAATGAGAAAGACTAGAGGTCTCTTCAGGAAAATTAGAGATAGCAAAAGAACATTTGATCAAAGATGGGCATAATAAAGGACAGAAATGGTATGGACCTAACAGAAGCAGAAGATATTAAGAAGAGGTGGCAAGAATACACAGAAGAACTATACAAAAAAGATCTTAATTTCCCAGATAACTATGATGGTGTGATCACTCACCTAAAGCCAGATATCCTGGAATGCGAAGGCAAGTGGGCCTTAGAAAGCATTCTCTGAACAAACCTAGTAGAGGTGATGGAATTCCACCTGAGCTATTTCAAATCCTAAAAGATGATGCTGTCAAAGTGTCTCACTCAATATGCAGCAAATTTGAACTCAGCAGTGGCCACAGGACTGGAAAAGGTTAGTTTTCATTCAGTCCCAAAGAAAGGCAATACCAAAGAATGTTTAAACTACTGCACAATTGCATTCATCTCACACACTAGCAAATAATGCTCAAAATTCTCTAATTGAGGCCTTAACAGTACCTGAACCAAAGAGCATTCTTTCAGGTTTGTACTCTTTATTTGAACTCCAAAAAATACTACTTACATGTTTATCTAAGTCGAGAAAATAAGACTCATATTCGATTTTAAGTCTGTTTTTAGAATGTCTTTTTCTTCATTAAAATGTTTTCTTCATGAAGACCTCAGGAGATGCAGCTTATTTTGCTTTTCTAGATTAAGGGGAAAAATTAACAATATACTGCATGTCATTTATATCATATTAAATTTTATAACTTTTCCTGGAATCTTTTCACTGAAACCATTGCCATTAATTCATAGATTCATGTAACATTAAATGAAATGAATTTAATGTTTAAAAAAATTTTTACTTTTTATTGTGTAATTAAAATTTTGGTAATCACTAAATTAAATTAGTTAAAAAAGCCTTTGAAGTACAATATATAAAATCAGTTCCTGGATGACACATGCCTGTCTTTGGCATAATATTGAAATTATAATATTGTTTTTTAAATATATATATATGTTAAAGAAGTATAGTTGACTACAATGTTTCAGGTACTCAGAAAGGCAATTCAGTTTTATGAATGCACTTATATTATTTTTGAAATTATTTTTCGTCAGAGGTTATTGCAAGATATTGACTATAGTTCCCTATGCCATACACTAAACCTTTGTTGCTTGTTGCATAACTATTTTTTAATTAGAAATCTACCATTCTGTTCATATGGAGTCAAGTGGAGTCAAAATGGCATAATTTGTTTAGTTAGGCAAAAATTCATAAATTTTCTAAAATATACATTTTATACATATTTATATATATATATGTATGTATACAAAAGCTTTTCTACTACACTTGATAAAGGCTTGAAGAAAAGATTAAAAAAAAGGAAGAGATGGAGAAGTTGGAAAACATAAACTAAATGAAATGGCAGCACTGAATATAGAATAGAAAAAGTGAAAAATACTAGATAAAAGTAAAAGAGCATCATATAGTCCAGTTGTTTTTAAATAAGACTGCTCATTAGAAACATATTTAGAGCTCTGGAGAAAAAAATCAATACCTGAGCATTGTTTTTATTTTCAAAAAACTTCAAGTTAATCCTTCTGATATGCATCTGGATTTTAAAAAGTGATTACACAGTTTTCTAGTAGATCCTAGGTGATAAAGAGTTCTATTATTTTTCTCTTGACCCATCATTATACATTGGTATAAATGAGTAATAGTTATATAATCACAAGAGTGAAAGGTGTTTATCAGTTTTCACAGTTAATAGCCAGAGAAAAAAATAAAAGATAATTATAATTTCAGGCAATATGGGAACATGATTAACTTAAAAATATAAGATAATCAGAAACAGTTTGGGTGGATCAGAGTGATGTGGTAAGTGGAAGTGCATACCTGCACATGTTTTCATCCACCCAATCTATATATCTTTTGGTTGCTGCATTTAATCCATTTACTTTTAGTTACTGAAATGTATGATCTTATTATCTTTTTTTAATTTTGGTGGGGTTTACTTTCTGTAGATCTTTTCTTTCTCTTGTGTTTCCTTCCTAGAGAAGTTCCTTTACCATTTGTTGTAAAGCTAGTTTGATGGTGATTGATTCTTTTAACTTTTGCTTTTCTGCAAAGTTTTTGATTTCTCCATCAAATCTGAAGGAGAGTCTTGCTTGGTATTCTTGGTTGTAGGTTTTTCCCTTTCATCACTCTAAATATATTGTGGCATTCCCTTCCTTCTTGTAGAGTTTCTGTTGAGAAATCAGCTGATAGCGTGATGGGAGTTCCCTTGTATGTTATTTGTCATTTCCCCCCTGTTGCTTTTAATACTTTGTCTTTAATTTTTGTCAGTTTGATTGCTATGTGTCTCAGTGTGTTCCTCCTTGTGTTTATCCTGCCTGGGACTCTCTGTGCTTCCTGGACTTGGTAGACTATTTCCTTTCCCATATTCAGGAAGTTTTCAGCTATTATCTCTTCCAATATTTTCTCAGGTCCTTTTTCTGTCTCCTCCGTCTGGGACCCCTATAATGCGAATGTTGGTGTGTTTAATGTTGTCCCAAAGGTCTCTTAGATTGTTTTCATTTCTTTTCATTCTTTTTTCTATATTCTGTTCTGTGGCAGTGATTTCCACCATTCTGTGCTCCAGGTCATTTACCTGTTCTTCTGCCTCAGTTACTCCACTATTGATTCCTTCTGGTGTATTATTCATCTCTATTTGTCTATTCTTTAGTTCTTGTAGGTCTTTGGTAAGCATTTCTTGCATCTTCTCAATCTTTGCCTCCATTCTTTCCCCAAGGTCCTGGATCATCTTCATGATCACTCCTCTGAATTCTTTTTCCTGAAGGTTGCTTATCTCTACTTCATCTAGTTGTTTTTCTGGGGTTTTATCTTGTTCCTTCATCTGGGACATAACTTCTCACTTTTTCATCATGATTATATGTAGTATGGCTTTTGTTTTAGCCTCTGTGAGACTGTGCTTCCTATTGCTTTCTGTCCACTCTCTGATGGATGAGGCTAAGAGTTTTGCGTAAGCTTCTTGATGGGAAGGACTGGGTCCCTCTTGATGGGAGGGAAAAACTGGGTCATGCTCTCATGGGCAGAGATTTGCTCAGTAGAGCTTTAATCCAGTTATCTGCTGATGAGTATGGTTGCCTTCTCTCCACAGTTGCTGTTTGGCCTGGGGCATTCCAGCCCAGGAGTCAGTGGGCTCTTTGGCAGGGTTAATGGCAAACTTCAAGAGGTTAACACCAAGGCGATCTTCCAGTGACCCCACCCCTGTGATGAGCCCCTGCTGATCCACACCTCCACAAGAGGCCCTCCAACACTGGCAGGTAGTTTTGGTTCAGTCTCCTGTGGGGTCAATGCTCCTTTCCTCTGGGTCTTGGTGTGTTCAAAATTTTGTTTGTGCCCTCCAAGATGGGAGTCTCTGTTTCTCCCAGTCCTCTGGAAGTCCTATAATCAAGGCCAGATTTCCTGGGGATTCCCAGTCACTTTGTGGTTCCCCGGGCTGGAAAGCCTGATGTGGATTAGGTTCAGAACCTTCACAACAGTGTGAGAACTTCTTTGGTATTACTGTTCTGCACTCTGTGGGCCACCTACAGGGTGGGTATGGCTTTTGATTTTATCATGATTGTGCCTCTCCCACCAACTCCCTGAGGCTTCTTCTTTGTCTCCGGACATAGGGTATCTATTTTTGGTGGCTTCCAGCATCATCCTGTTGATGACCGTTCAACAGCTAGTGGCAATTTTGGTGCTCTTGCAAGAAGAGATGAGTACATGCCCTTCTAATCCACCATCTTGAATCAGAAAGTAAACTGTATTGTTTTGATTTTATCAAGAACTGATTATTTTATACCATATTATGGACCTAGGGTCTGTTCAATCTAGTGTCTGTTTCATATTATTTGTTCAGTTCAGTTCAGTCATCCAGTCATGTCCGATTCTTTGTGACCCCATGGACCGCAGCACGCCAGGCATCCCTGTCTGTCACCAACTCCCAGAGTTTACTCAAACTCATGTCCATTGAGTTGGTAATGCCATCCAACCATCTCATCCTCTGTCATCTCCTTCTCCTCCTGCCTTCAATCTTTCCCAGTATCAGGGTCTTTTCAAATGAGTCAGCTCTTTGCATCAGGTGACCGAAGAATTGGGTTTCAGCTTCAACATCAGTCCTTCCAATGAACATGCAGGACTGATCTCCTTTAGCATGGACTGGTTGGATCTCCTTGCAGTCCAAAGGACTCTCAAGAGTCTTCTCCAGCACCACAGTTCAAAAGCATCAATTCTTCGGTGCTTTATATTTATAGTCCAACTCTCACATCTGTACATGACCACTGGAAAAACCATAGCCTTGACTAGACAGACCTTTGCTGGCAAAGTAATGTCTGCTTTTTAATATCCTGTCTAGGTTGCTCATAACTTTTCTTCCAAGGAGCAAGCATCTTTTAATTTCATGGATGCAGTCACCATCTGCAGTAATTTTGGAGCTCCCAAAAATAAAGTCTGTAACTGTTTCCATTGTTTCTCCATCTATTTGCCATGAAGTGATGGGACTAGATGCCATGATCTTAGTTTTCTGAATGTTGAGCTTTAAGCCAACTTTTTCACTCTCCTCTTTCACTTTCTTCAAGAGTCTTTTTAGTTCTTCTTTGCTTTCTGCCATAAGAGTGGTGTCATCTGCATATCTGAGGTTATTGATATTTCTTCCAGCAGTCTTAATTCCAGCTTGTGCTTCATCCAGTCCAGCATTTTGCATGCTGTACTCTGCCTGTAATTTAAATAAGCAGATTGACAATATGCAGCCTTGATGTACTCCTTTCCCAATTTGGACCAGTCCATTGTTTCATGTCCTGTTCTAACTGTTGCTTCTTGACCTGCATAAAGATTTTTCAGGTGGCAGGTAATATGGTCTGGTATTCCCATCTCTTCATATTGCTAGAAGCCTCCAAAAGTGATTTTTGTATGCAAATCTCTAAATCTCTCATTTACTTGAATAATGCTTTTAAACATTTTTTTGATTATATTTGACTATTGTACATAATAGTCAAAAGAATTCTGAGAGCAGAAGTCAAGGCTAATTAAAATTTTACCCTGATTATGTTTTAAACATATGTATGGCTGAAAAATATTTCTGTAATTAAAATTTATATAAAATACATGTAGATTTTTTTTTCTGAAATAGTGTTCTGAAGAACTGTAGATGAAAAAATTTCCTAACATTCTTATAAAAAAATTGTTCATGTCTATCATAAGTTCCTACTTAATTAAGAGGACCTGAGATACTTTAAAATAAAAACATACCACAAGTGATTATTTGAAAACGTTGAATGTACTTTTCTTCACTCTAGGTAATTGAATAAAATCTTTAAGATATTTAAGTTGGCAGTGCCTCAAGTAAAATAGTGACTTTCAGCAGACCAGTAAAATAGTTCTGGCTACTAGAGAAATATGTTTCCATTTATTATGAAGACAAATTCTAACTTACCAATTTAAATCAACAGTCTTTTTAAAGTCTTTTTAAAGAAAATATTTCATTCCTTCAGTGTGATAGATTTTGTTGAATATATATTTTCAGGAAAGATTAAGGGAAATTTTGTCAATTGAAATGTTTTTCATTTATTCCTTACATATCCTATCAGGTAAACTTTCCTTGACTGAATTGCAATCAAGTAGTAATTCATGAGATAACAGCAGTTTCCTTGGAGCAAGTAACGATATAGAAAGAGAAATAGATTATCATTTTGAAAGAGTTTGACCTTTTATTAAATCTGTAAAGGCAAAGGGAGTTAAACACTCTTTGGCATATTTCACAGGTCCCAATTACAAAAGGCTATAATTATTATTACAGAACAAACTGAGTCAATTAGGCTGCTAGAACTTACGCTGTACTATACTTAGCAACCCTCTCAACCTACTGTTAAAAGTCCTGAGCTGTGGCTTTCTATAACACTCTGAGCATTTGATTTAGTTTACAAAGAGAAATGAATTATAACCATCTCCTAGAGAGTGGAATTACATTGCAACATGCTGAAGTAGTCTTTTGACTAGAAGTTAAGTGAGGAAGAATCCTCAGATCTCTTAATATTGTCCACTAAATTCATAAATGTACTGATGGGAAGAAACTAAGGAGACAAAAATAACATTATAAAAATGTAGCTCTATTATCCTATCTGTGCTGGAAACCAAATCTTGGAAAATTGCTTCCATGTATTTTATATAATTTGTACCACATATTACTCTATACGCTAAACACATATATTTAAAAAAAAACAATAAAACTTTTAAGGAAACACAATTTATGTGAGTAAGCAGTATAAATTTTTAGCACTTGTTAAAGTGTGATTGTAACATAATGGGGTTGTTTTTATAGGCTTTACATGAAATCCATTCTAACTTCTCTATTCTTCTCAACTAGCATAACTTAGTAGGTTATGATCAATTATTCATATCACATTTTAGTGTTTAAGCTAGTGGAGAAAATATTGATAATTTTTATTACCATTAGGAGCTAGGTAGCAACACCTGTCTTCATTCAAAGACCAGCTATTCATTAAAGACATGGTTCTCAGAAATTTGCATCACCAATGGGCTTGTTAAACCACAGATTGCTGGGCCTCAGTCCCAGAGTTTCTGATTCAGTAGATCTGGGTTGGAGCAATAGAATTTTCATTTTTAACAAGTTCCCTGGTGATGTTCTTGCTGCCTGGGATGACAATATGAGAACCACTGCTGTAAAGAATAATTGTTCTCATACTTATAATCTGAAAAAGTTGCCTTGGGAAGCCATGAAATATACAGATCCCTGTGTCTGCTGTCTAGACATTCAGATTCAATAGAATTCTTAATAGTTAGAGCTACAGTTTAACTTCCTCAGAGTACTGAGGGGACAACTAGCAGGTATATCCATTTAGTTACTTATTCATCTAATACTCATCTAGTTTCAGCTGTGTGCCAAGTACCATTCCAGACCCCAGGGACAGCATGGTGAACAGGACAGATGTGACCCCTTACAGGCTGGCATGTTAGCATGGAGTGGACAAGGAGACAATCATGTATTGCTCCTAAGAGCAAAATGTTGTAAACCCTGCTGCTGCTGCTGCTAAGTCACTTAAGTTGTGTATGACTCTGTGCGACTCCAGAGATGGCAGCCTACTAGGCTCTTCTGTCCCTGGGATTTTCCAGGCAAGAACACTGGAGTGGGTTGCCATTTCCTTCTCCAATGCATCAGAGTGAAAAGTGAAAGTGAAGTCACTCAGTCGTGTCCGACTCCGGCGATCCCATGGACTGTAGCCCACCAGGCTCCTCCGTCCATGGGATTTTCCAGGCAAGAGTACTGGAGTGGGGGTGCCATTGCCTTCTCCAATTGTAATCCCTAAAATACCCATCTATACGCTAGAATGTTATGCAGCAGTTAACCTATATATCTTCAAACACTGATGTGTTTGAAAGATCAGAGCATCCTTTTCAGTGGAAAAAAGCAAGTTCCAGATCAGCACATAAAAATTGACACAATATATATAAAATCTGGAGAAGGCGATGGCACCCCACTCCAGTACTCTTGCCTGGAAAATCCCATGGATGGGGGGGCCTGGTTGGCTGCGGTCCATGGGGTCGCGAAGAGTCAGACACAACTGAGTGACTTCACTTGCACTTTTCACTTTCATGCATTGGAGAAGGAAATGGCAACCCACTCCAGTGTTCTCGCCTGGAGAATCCCAGGGATGGAGGAGCCTGGTGGGCTGCCATCTATGGGGCCACACAGAGTCGGACACGACTGAAGTGACTTAGCAGCAGTAGTATATATAAAATCAAAGTAAAAATTAGGCATTTCTATTATTACATTTGTAGCCATAAAAGAGTGTGAAAAACATAGCAAACTATAGCATGGCTAGGTATCAGTATTGATAATATTGTTTTTTGTTCTTCTAGTGTAAGTAAAATATTCCTATGCTTTTATGAAATTAAAAAAAGTTACAGTTTAGCCAGCAAGACAATAGAAAATTGGGCAAAGTGCTCTGCCTTACAGAAGAAAAAATAAAAATGACAATAAGATAATTGACTCTCAATAACATTAGTTGTCAAGGAAATGAACATAAAAAATCCATAAGATGCCTATTTAGACATCATATAAATGCAAGGAGGAAAAAAGTGCAAGCTTTGCTTGCCTGGTTCAAAAATGATTGCGGAAATATCAGACCAAGATTTGTAACCAAATTTAAACAGTCTGCTGTACTCATTACACAGAAACAGACTACAAAACGGAAAGAGCCTAAACAAACCCATCAACTTCAGCCTGCATCTTGCTTCCCAAAGGATATTTCAGGGAATTATGCTGTGGAATTAGTGTCAAAATCTAGTCTTTTGTATTTTCCAGTACCTACTTTCTCCTTTCAACCATACTTGCTCTCCTGTACTCCCACCATCCAGCTTTCCTAAAATGGACGCTTGATAAACTTTTCCCAGCTTGTAGCATGTAACTCTCACCAAAAAATTCAACCCAGTCCCTCCCCTCAAGTGTGCTGTCTCTCACCATTTAGTAAAGAATTCTGTCTTTGACATGGCTTATAGGAGGCAATACATGTAACTTGTCTCCTGTTATTTTCTGTATGTGCTGTGTGTGCTGAGTTGCTTCCAGCACATGTCCATGGAATTTTCCAGGCAAGAATACTAGAGTGGGTTGCCATTTCCTATTCCAGGGGATCATCCCAATCCAGGGATGGGACCCACATCTCTTGAGACCCCTCATTGGCAGGCAGATTCTTTAGCACTAGCGGCACCTGGGAAGCCCTTATTATAAACAGATTCCAGTACAGAGGAGCTGGTGGACTTCAGTCCATGGTGTCACAGGGAGTCAGACACGACTAAGCACACATGCACACACACTGGAACCAGATATCAAACTGCCAACATCCACTGGCTCATAGAAAATGAAAGAGAATTCCAGAAATACATCTTCTTCTGCTTCATTGATTGTGCTAAGGCCTTTGACTGTGTGGATCATGAAAAACTGTGGAAAATTCTTAAAGAGATGGGAATACCAAACCACCTTACTTGTCTCCTGAGAAACTTGCATGTGAGTCAAGAAACAACAGTTAGAACCGGACATGGAACTGGTTCAAAATTGGGAAAAGGATATGAAAAAGCTGTATATTTTCACCTTACTTATTTAACATATATACAGTGTATATTGTGCGAAATGCTGGGGCTGGATGAATAACAAGCTGGAATCAAAATTACCAGGAGAAATATCGTCAGTCTCAGATATGCAGATGATACAACTTTAATGGTAGAAAGTGAAGAGGAACTGAAAGAGCCTCTTGATGAAGGTGAAAAGAGAGGTGGCAAAAGGTGGCTTAAAACTCCTCATTCAAAATACTAATTTCATGGCATCTGGCCCCATCCTTCATGGCAAATAGAAGGACAAAAAGTGGAAACAGTGAAAGATTTTGGGCTCCAAAATCACTGTGGATGGTGACTGCAGCCATAAAATTAAAAATTTTTGCTCCTTAAAAGATTCTTGCTCCTTGAAAGGAAAGCTATGAAAAACCTACACAGCATATTAAAAAGCAGAGACATCACTTTGCTGACAAAGATCTGTATAGTCAAAGCTATGAATTATCCAGTAGTCATGTACAGATGTGAAAGTTGGACTGTGAAGAAGAATGAGATCCAAAGAATTGATGCTTTTGAACTTGATGTTGGAGAAGACTCTAAAGAGTCCCGTGGACAGCAAGGCAATCAAACTGGTCAATCCTAAAGGAAATCAACACTGATTTTTCATTGAAAGGACTGATGCTGAAGCTGAAGCTCCAATACTTTGGCCACCTGATGTGAAGAGCTGATTGGAAAAGACCCTGATGCTGGGAAGCATTGGGAGCAGAAGGGGAAGGGGGCAACAGAGGATGAGATGGTTGGATGGCATCACCAACTTAATGGACATGAGTTTGAGCAAACTCGGGGAGATAGTGAAGGACAGAGAAGCCTGGCATGCTGCAGTCCATGGAGTCACAAAGAGTTGGACATGCCTTAGTGACTAAACCACAATTTATAATAAAGACACAGAGACAAATATGTAGGGATGAAAATTTTAGTCACTCCTCTGTGGATGGGATTCTCCAGTCAACAATTCTGGAGTGGGTTGCTATTCGCTTTTCCAGGGAATCTTCCCTACCCAGGTATTGAGCCTGTGTTTCTTGCATTGTAGACAAATTCTTTACTGACTGAGCCACCAGGGAAGATAAATCTAATTAAAGATAAGCAGAAAAATTTAGATCTGTGGCAAAGGTGCCTTGCTAATATTTCACCCAAAGTTAGATATATGTCCCAAAACACTTCTGAAGCTGGAAAATTGAACTTAAACCAGCAAAGCTTGCCATAACGAATTTATTTCATGGCTAGAGAGAAGACCCTAATGCAAACTCCTGTGAACAGGTGGGCCACCTATCAGATTCCCCAATTAACTGAGCTTGTGCATCTCAGTTCCTTCTCTCAAACTGTCTAGTCTTCAAAGATAGGCCTCCCATACTGAGTACACTAGGAACAAAAATCTGCAAGAGATGTCTTAGAGTGCAGTGTAGTGGTTCTCTAACTTCAAAGAGCGTGAAAATCACTCGGAGAACCTGTTACAGCACAGACTCCTGGGTCCTACCACTGGAGGGTCTGGTTCAACAGGCCTGGGGTGGAGTCTAGGGGTGTCTCGCACATTCACAGGTGGTACTGCTGCTGCTAGTTGGTGGTCAGAGTTGAAGAACCCAGTAGCAGTGGGGTTACTGATTCCCCATTAAAATCGCCTGGGAAATATTTGAGAAAATACTGCTGCCTCAGTGCTGTTCAAACCAATTACATCTGTCTCTGAAGGTGGGGCCCCATTAGCTGGGATATGATTGATTTTTTCCTGGTGATTCTAATATTCAGGTTTATTCATGGCAACGTGAAGTAGTTGTCTGACATAGAGACTCCAGGCCAAGAAAATTTGTTCCGTCTTAGTTACTCTCTGTTCTTAAATTTTAGATACATATACTTAGCCACTGGAAGTATATGTTTCTGAATACTTAGAAGAGAAAAAACATTTTCAGCCACAGATTTTTTTAAAGACTTTTCATATATAAGTGTGTATATACTTTTGGGTCATCGCAAAATGCTAGTAATATTTTCCCTTTAAATAAGAATTGTTTCTCAATTTTTTATAGAAGATAAATTTACCTTTGGGCTTCCCTAGTGGTTCAGATGGTAAAGAATCTACCTGCAGTGTAGAGACCCAGGTTTGATACCTAGGTCAGGAAGATCCCCGGGAGAAGGGAATGACTACCCACTCCAGTATTCTTGCCTGCAGAATTCCATAGGCTGAGGAGCCTGGAGGGTCCATGCAGTCACAGAGTGTTGGACATGACTGAGCAACTAACAACAACAAAAAATTGATGTTCTTTAAATCTTAAAATTTTACCAGAAACCATAGTAGAGTACTGCTTTGATGTACCTTTGTTAGGGCCATTTATGTAAAATTCATGTAAACAAATTTAACTTGAGATGATTACTTTCATTTTGAAAAAAAAATTTTCTCTTTTATTTTGAAATACACAGAGACACACACACAGTAATATTAAGAGTAATAATAAAGAAGCAATCTCCTGTACACCAGTTAATCGATTTAAGAATTAAGACTTGGTTCAAAGCTTCAAGGGTGGCCATTGCTAATCACATGGAAAGTGAGTAATAACCTAAATTTTGAATCTATCATCCCTGTAGGATTTTCATTGTATATAAAAACCGACATTTCCTGCAGTAGTATGTGACTCTCCTTGCTTGAAATTCTAACCAATCTTTAGTTTTGTGCAAGGAGTTGTAAGCCCTTAAACCACCTAATTCTTATAGTGTGTACTATAACTCAATAGGGGAATTTAATTTGCCTCAAAAATATTGTAAATTTATATACTAAGTAAAAGAACAAGCCAGTACATATAAAGAGAATTAGTAACTAATATGTTGGAGGATGGTTTATCTCAAGGGCCTTCAGAATGTGTCTGGTCTGTTTGGTCTGTCGTACATGTCCTTCTCTATGACCCCTCCCACTCTAAGATCATAATGCAGATAGAAGCAGATCACTTGCTCAGCAACGGAATTGTAAAATCCTACCAACCCGTGAAAAGTTATATCAGTCAAACTGATTACAAGATGTTAAGAACCTAATGTCTATTAAACACCAATATCTTGCAGCAATTGGTAACTAATACCTCCGTCTTCTTGATCTTATCAACACACACTGAATTATATGGTTTTGTCCTTGATTTAGGGGATATTAGGATGCTGTATGCCACTTGCAATAAAATCCAAATTGTGTAGTATGGTTTAAATATGCCTTTATACCCTCATTCTCTGTATTTCAGCCTTGTTTTTCAATTTCTCAAACACATCATGTTTTTGCCTCTTAAATAACACATTGTATTTTCACTCTGTAAAGAAACCCACCCTCTGAATTATAAATGAGCAAATCAGTGGATAATGGTGAATTTTAACTGATGCTACCTATTACGTTTGTCATAATTTGAACTTTACCCCCCGGAACCTACATGTTCCTGGATCCTCTTATCAGTGTCAAAGTAGGATCCATAACATCGTCTTGGCATACCTTACATCTGCATGCCACAAAGCAGTCTCTTGCAAAATTAAAGCATTTTATTTCTCTTAACTTCCTTCTGTTATTAAAGAATCAATGCTTTCCCTTACTCAACTTTTTCCATAGTCTGTGTTTCATGCTGGATTTATATGCACAGAATATTTTTATACCTTCTTGCACCTTAATAATGATATTTAAAATCTTATAGTTTGTTCAGTTTGCTAAATCTTAAACCAATGCATTCATATTTTATCTTTTTAAACTTGAAAATAATAGTAGATCTTATCTTGTTATGTGCTTACATTTAATTTCATCTCAGGATTTGCATATTTTGACTATATTATTTTTTACTTGTGTAAGATTAAATGATGAAATCCTCTTATGATATAGTACTTATTAAGTGTTAGCAGCTAGGATTGGTGTTACACAGATATGATTTCATTCATTCTTCACAACAACACTATTAAGCCAGAAATAATTATTCCCAATTAACACAGAAGGAAATTGACCTCAGAAAGGTTAAGTAATCTATTTAAGATTGCACTGCTAATAGTTAACCCTAAAGGGTCTGTTAGGCCACACTACATTCAAAAGATTTTATTGATGCATTTTACTTACAGTTTTGCTTCTGTCTGATATTTTCTAGAGCTTTCTCTCTCTCTCTCTTTCATTATGATATATCCAACATAGAAACTAGACCAGTATTGATTTTTAAATTACATACTAACATGAGAAAGAGATACAGAGACAGACAGATAGATGGACAGATGCAGAAGAAGAACTCTGAGTCTGTCTCATCTGTTTGGTTTATTGATGCTGTAATTTTCATAATTTTTTAATTGCCCGAGTGAATAGATATAAGTAAAAGTGCATTAGAAGATTTTTGTGGTATCATATGGTGCACCTATAATGTGCTATTGACACAGTGGGTTATGTACTCTTACTGTTGACACAGTGGATTTTCAGTTACATGTGAAGTACGGATTTTGGCATTTCAAGTGATTGCTAGTCTTTCCACTGGGCTAGTGTTTGGGTCCAGCTGTAATGTCCCGCATGATAGAGTTATGATGAAGGTATGTTCAAACTAGTCAGGCAGGGAGAATTTTGGTCTCACTGTCTCTCTTCAACCTCACTTATTCCTTCCTTCCCTCTGACCTAGTTTTGTTTTCTATCCTTGCAACTCTACACATTGCCAATAGGAGGGGTTATATACCTGGTTATCTAATTAAAAAGCATATCAGTTATGCAGGAAGGTTTTTTCCCCCAACTTTAAAATTTGAGGGAATTTTGTCTTGATTAATAATAGAATGTATCTTCACATTTAGTTTTATAGCAAACACATTAAAAAAATATCTCATATTAAACTCTGGTAAAATGTGACTAGCTTCTAAGCTTGATCTTTCCATCAGGCTTTGTTCTATCTAAGAGTGGATCTTAAAGGGTTCTTGTTTAGACTCTCTTGCATGCAAGAGCGATGTTTAAATTAAATTGTATGCTATTACCTTACCTAGAGAATTCCATGGACAGAGGAGCCTGGCGGGCTACAGTCCATGAGGTCATAAAGAGTTGGACATGACTGAGCGACTAACACACACACACACACACATACACACACACACTTGAAACTGATTGGACATTGTTGTTCACATAAAATTCAGTGTTTTTAAAAGCACTCAGTAGAGTGTAAAATGATTACCATGGTCTGACAGTCAAGTTTTGCCACACCATAGGGCCACATATATTTATAGTTAGGAATATACGATTTATTTTTGAAGACTCTACTAGTATACATTCACCAGTAATGGTAAGTATTAAGCACCTTCACTGATCTCTATTTCCTTAAAAGCGCTTGGGTAGATCTGTTTCCTCCCTAGAATCTTCAACTGAATATTGCTTGGACTTTTAATGTTGTCTTCAGAACTAGTCTCTTTGTTACGAAATGTGTACGTGCATGCCGAGTTGCTTCGGTTTTGTCTGACTCTTTGTCTGCAACCCTATGGGCTGTAGCCCACCAGACTCCTCTGTCCATGGGATTTTCCAGGCAAGAATACTGGAGTGAGTTGTCATTTCCTCCTCCAGGGGATCTTCCCCACCTAAATATATACATGCAATTAAGAAAATTAGAGAATATTGTCTGGGGAAGACATCATAATTTGGCTCACTTAGCACTCATTTCCTATTCTTCCTCCGTTACCTGGCTTTACTCAAGTAGAAACAGAAAAATCCTCATTTTCTCTGGCTGTCTTGAATCTGGCATGGCCAATGAGTTATAATAAATTCTGATGCCACAGCTGATTCCACCTTCTTCCTGTATCTCCCTTAATGCCGACAAGGTGATTGGAGCTAAGCTATTGTACCTAGTGGTAACTGCCACAGGACGATATAAGAAATCACAGATGTCTTTGCTCCACGGAAAACCAGACCAACCTCTTAACTACTTGTCTTCAGAAGACATATTATATAAAAATATTTAAGCATTATTTAATACACCTGACATGATATGAACTATGAGTGAATAATACTGCTTACCTAGTTCATTAAAAAATGAAAAAAAAAAAAAAAAGGTCTCTAAGCGTGATAGAAAAGTGAAGCTAACGGAAAATTTTCTGTATCAAGTTTTGAGATGAGAAAGAAAATTTGGACTGTCAAAAAAGTAAAAAAAAAAGTTATTAAGGCAGTTATTCCTCTTAAAAGGTATCCCTCTGTAAGTATTAATAAGCTGGACACGTGTTGGTTGGAACCTCCTCTCATTTGTCCCACCTCCTCTTCTTCTTAAGAGTACATAGAATTTCCCACTTGTAATATTTACAAAGGATGGATTATTCCACCTCCATTTCTGAGGATGCAGTATAATATTGACTAAACCCAATTAACATGGCCCATTTTCTGGACAAGATAATTTTTCCAGATAAGTACATATAAAAACATCAGGGCAAGTAGCATTGATACATCATGATGAAATGGCTTTGATTTGGCTGTTAGAGATCAGACCCTCTCTCTTATTGCTGTATATGAGCACAGGAGCTTTTGGTAGAAGATGCTAGCAGCTAAATTGGGGCATATATTATCTGCTTGCTTTGTAAGTTAAAGTATCAAATAAAGGCAATTATAATAGTTGTTGATATTTTGTCGCTATGGTAGTAATGTGTCCTCTTTCTCAGCCTTGCTTTCACTGTCTTTCATTACATGTGGTGAAATGAAAAGTCCATTCTGTTTTCTTGGGTAATTTTACAGTTTTGTATAGAGGAACAAGCAATAAAATGAGAATTACATTACTCTATAAATTCACTGTCGTGTACCTGTGTATTTTAATATTTTGTGTCAAGAAATGTTAGGGAGAGAAAACTTAAGACCGTTTTATACTTGAAATTTGGAACAAGCTTTGATTCAAATTACCTCAGTCCTTGAACCATTCAGTAAAGTCATCTAATAAATTCAGTTTATTTTAAAGCTTCGATGAGAGCTGAAGAAGATGATTTCCAAGATTCTGACAGTAAGGCTTTGCCCTCCTCACATCTTGGCACAGGCTTTTCAGAGGATGAGTCCTACATAGTCCCTGAGCCAAGATACGATGTATTTGAGAACACCCCTCTGCTTTGATGGTAAATGAAAAATTAGTCTTATGTGAAAATTCCAGTATACATTCCATCTAGGAATAGTCCAGGGCATATGTTCTCAAAACCAGTCTATTTATCTGATCCCTGAGAATCTTTATTACTCTATGTGGTCACCCTAGCAGAGGCCAGATTTTTGGTTCTCAAATTTTAATGTGCGTGAGTATCACCCAGGAAAACTTGTTGAAAATGCAGATTGATCCATGCCATCCTCCCCAGAAGTATCTGCTGAGGCGGTTGGAAAATCACAACTGAGAAATATTAGGATAGACGTCCCCAGTTTCCAGATGCTCGCTATCTGAAGCTGGATAGACTACCACACTTGATTTTAAGTGCTTATAATGCCTGAGAAAGCTCATTTCTGCTGTAGTCTTTCCTTCAGATGAGATGCAGTTAAGGAAAGATTCACAAGTGGAACACTTTCAGAATAAAGCAAAGTGGACTACCCTCTCTCATGCCATGGAAGCAACTCCTAAATATGAGAAAAACAAATAGGCTACTTTATCGTTCTTAAGAAGCTTAAAGTCTACTGAAAAGAGTAAGAAAAACTGCAAATAACTATAATAGAGATGTTATATTAATAGGGAATGGAGAGAGTTATACATTGAAAGAAGACAGTGCTATGGCAGTTAAAAGATAACGGAAAGCATATTCAACTTGAGGTTTTCTTACAAAATCAATGTTTTATGCAAATGCTTCTCTTTTGGTGGTCTTCAACTTGTTTTTAAGAGCTATGCTCTAGGATTCAGGTAGTCAACATGAGGTACCAACGTGGTATCAGTTTCCTAACATAAATTTTAGAGAGTTCAACATTGAATTTATTTCTTGAGATCTGAATATTACAGAAAGTTAACACATACTTATTTAAAGTGTTAGTTCTACTATCTGAATTTGCCTTCAAAATTAATGCATCCAAGTGAAAAATATTGAAGACAGTAATGAATTAGCCAAGGTATTTGTAAACAGTTTACTTCTTGATAGGAACAGTGATATAGGAAGGAAATAAATGGAAACATTTTTGTAAAGTAAACTGAGGTGGACAAATCACGGTTATAAGGACATGCCATATAACCACATAATGGATGGACCATTGGACAATGACTCTAGCAAAGGAGCTACCATTTAAAAATAAGATGGTACAGCATTCTCAAACCCTAACAATCTCAAACCAAAATTAAATGGTCACTTCAGTTCAGTTCAGTCGCTCCAGTCGTGTCTGACTCTTTGTGACCCCATGGACTGCACCATGCCAAGCTTCCCTCTCCATCACCAACTCCCAGACTTTACTCAAACTCATGGGCATTGAGTTGGTGATGCTGTCCAACCATCTCATCCTCTGTCATCCCCTTCTCCTCCTGCCCTCAATCTTTCCCAGCATCAGGGTATTTTCAAATGAGTCAGTTATTCACATCAGGTGGCCAAAGTACTGGAGTTTCAACTTCAGTATCAGTCCTTCCAATGAATATTCAGGACTGATTTCCTTTTGGATGGACCTGTTTGATCTCCCTGCTGTCCAAGGGACTCTTAAGAGTCTTATCCAATGCCACAGTTCAAAAGCATCAATTTTTCAGCAGTCAGCTTTCTTTATAGTCCAACTCTCACATCCATACATGACAACTGGAAAAACCATAGCTGTCACTATATGCACCTTTGTTGGTAAAGTAATGTCTCTGCTTTTTAATATGCCGTCTAGGTTGGTCATAACTTTTCTTCCAAAGAGTAAGCCTCTTTTAATTTCATGGCTGCAGTCACCATCTGCAGTGATTTTGGAGCCCAAAAAACTAAAGTCTGTCACTGTTTCCACTGTTTCCCCATATATTTGCCATGAAATGATGGGACCAGATGCCATGACCTTTGTTATCTGCATGTTGAGTTTTAAGCCAACTTTTTCACTCTCGTCTTTCACTTTCATCACGAGGCTCTTTAGTTCTTCGCTTTCTGCCATAAGGGTGGTGTCATCTGCATATCTGAGGTTATTGATATTTCTCCTGGCAATCTTGATTCCAGCTTGTGCTTCATCCAGCCCAGCATTTCACATGATGTTCTCTGCATATAAATTAGATAAGCAGGGTGACAATATACAGCCTTGACATACTCCTTTCCTGATTTGGAACCAGTCTGTTGTTCCATGTCCAGTTCTAACTGTTGCTTCTTCACCTGAATACAGATTCCTCAGAAGGCAGGTGAGGTGGTCTGGTATCCCCACCTGTTTAAGAATTTTCCCAGTTTGTTGTGATCCACAAAGTCAAAGGATTTTATATATTGTTATTGACTATATTTTATATATAGTTATTGACTATATTCCACACACTGTACATTTCATATGCATGACTAATTCATTTTGCAACTGGAAATGTGTACCTCTTAATTTCCCTCATTTCCTTCTCTCTTCCCCCTCCCTATCTCTTCTGCCAGCCATCTGTTTGTTTTCTGTATCTATAACTCTGTTTCTATTTTGTAATTTATTTGTTTTGCTTTTTAGATTCCATGCGTAAGTGAAATCATATAATATTTGTCTTTTTTCTGTCTGATTTATTTCACTTAGCACAATGCCCTCTATATCCACACATGTTGTTGCAAATAGCAAGACTTTACTCTTTTTATGACTGAGTAATATTCAGTTCAGTTCAGTCGCTCAGTTGTGTCCGACTATTTGAGACCCCATGGACTGCAGCATGCCAGGCCTCCCTGTCCATCACCAACTTCCAGAGTTTACCCACACCCATGTCCATCGGGTTGGTGATGCCATCCAACCATCTCATCCTCTGTTGTCCCCTTCTCTTCCTGCCCTCAATCTTTCCCAGCATCAGAGTCTTTTCAAATGAATCAGCTCTTCGCATCAGGTGGCCAAAGTATTGGAGTCTCAGCTTCCACATCAGTCCTTCCAATGAACACCCAGGACTGATCTCGCACATTGTATGAATACCACATCTTTTTTTATTTATTCACCTATCAGTGGGCACTTATGTTGCTGCTATATCTTAGCTATTGTAAATAATGCTGCAATGAACATAGGAATGCATACATCTTTTCTGGTTAGAGGTTTTGCTTCCTTTGGGTAAATACTAGGAGTGTAATTGCTGGGTCATAATAGTTCTTTTTTAATCTTTTGAAGAATCTCCATTCCGTTTTTCGCAGTGGTTGTATTGCTTTACAGGCTCACCAACAGTGTGCAGTGTTCCCTTTTGTCCAGATTCTCACCAAAACTTGTTATTTGTAAATAGTCACTCTGACAGGTAAGAGATGACATCACACTGTGGTATTGATTTGCTTTCCCTGACGGTTAGTGATGTTTAGCATCTTTTATGTGCCTGCTGATCTCTATATGACTTCTTTCAGAAATGTCTGTTCAAATCCTTTTCACGTTTTTCAATCAGGCAGTGTTATTTATTTCTTTTTCTCTTTCTTCCTTTCTTTTGATGTGAATTGTATAGTCCTTTTATATTTTAGCATATTAAACCCTTATCAGATATATCATTTGGAAATGTCTTCCACCATTCAGTAGGCAATATTTTCATTTTGTTGATAGTTTCCTAAAATAGTGTTGTCAGTCAATCATACTTCAAAAACAAGCACAGAAACTTATAGAAAAAGAGATTAAATGTATGGTTGTCAGAAGCATAAGAGTATTGGTAATTCAACCAAAACAGTCAAAAGGAAGAAACTTCCAATTATAAGGTAAATAAGTACTTGGAATATAATGTACAATGTGGTAAACATAATTAAAGTTGCTGAATATTATATATGAACGTTGTTACAAGAGTAAATCCCAAGATCTCATTTCAAGAAAAAATATTTCTACCCTTTCTTTCATTTTGTATGTATATGAGATGATGGGTGTTCGTGAAATTTATTGTGATAATAATTTCATGATGTAGTCAAATCTTTATGCTTTACACCTTAAAAATGAATAGGATATACATACTTTTTGCTTCCCTGGTGGCTCATATGGTAAAAAAGTCTCTGCAATGCAGGAGACCTGGGTTCGATCCCTAGGTAGGGAAGATTCCCTGGAGAAGGGAATGGCAACCCTCCCTCACCCACAGTATTGTAGAGTAAATATTGCAAAATGCTAGGCTGGATGAATCACAAGCTGGAATCAGGATTGCTGGGAGAAATATCAACAGCCTCAGATATTCGGATGATATCACTGCAATGGCAGAAAGTTAAGAGTAATTAAAGAGCCTCTTGATGAGGGTGAAAGAGGAGAGTGAAAAAGCTGGCTTTAAACTCAACATTCAGAAAACTTGGCATCTTGTCCAATCACTTCATAGCATATATATAGGGAAAAAATGGAAACAGTGATAGATTTTTATATTCTTGTGACTGCAATCACAAAATTAAAAGATGTTTGCTCCTTGGAAGAAAAGCTATGACAAACCTAGTTCAGTTCAGTTCAGTTCAGTCGCTCAGTTGTGTCCGACTCTTTGTGACCCCATGAAGTGCAGCACACCAGGCCTCCCTGTCCATCACCAACTCCCAGAGGTCACTCAGACTCACGTCCATCGAGTCAGTGATGCCATCCAGCCATCTCATCCTCTGTTGTCTTCTTCTCCTCCTGCCCCCAATCCCTCCCAGCATCAAAGTCTTTTCCAATGAGTCAACTCTTCACATGAGGTGGCCAAAGTACTGGAGTTTCAGCTTTAGCATCATTCCTTCCAAAGAAATCCCAGGGCTGATCTCCTTCAGACAAACCTAGACAGCATATTAAAAAGGAAAGACATCACTTTGCCGACAAAGGTCCATATAGTCAAAGCTAGGTTTTTTCCAGTAGTCATGTACGGATGTGAGAACTGGACCACAATGAAGGCTGAGCACTGGAGTTGATACTTTTGAACTGTGGTGCTGTAGAAGACTCTTGAGGTTTCCTTGGATAGCAAGGAGATCAAACCAGTCAAGCCTAAAGGAAATCAACCTTGAATATTCTTTGGAAGGACTGATGCTGAAGTTCCAATTCTTTGGCCACCTGATGCGAAGAGCTAACTGTGCAAAAGACTGTAATTCTGGTAAAGACTGAGGGCAATAGGAGATGGGGGTGGCAAAAGATGAGATAGTTGGATGGCATCACTGAATCGATGGGCATAAGTCTGTGCAAACTCCAGGAGATAGTAAAGGACAGGGAAGCCAGGCATGCTGCAGTCCACAGGGTCACAAAGAGTCAGATATGACTTAATGACTGAACAACAACAGCATACATTTTTCACAGAAATACACACACACACACATGTATATAGATATGAAGAAGAGAAGAAATAAAAGGAATTGATGTATGCAAACACGGTGTCATGAAAGAAATTCTACAGTTGAATAAAACAGTGTTTGTTCTTGAAGTTCAAATTATTTGGATGTAATTGGCTGGGATAATTTTATTTTCAATTGTGGTAGTAATTTTGGAGGCTTTGTGATAAATAGGAAATTTAACATATGTTACTTTATCAATATTATAGGTCAATATTGATTAATTATTTTTCAAAGAATGCTATTATTCACAATGGAAGTATGTAAACATTATATCTTAGTTACTAACATATAGTACAAAAATTGATATACAATATTTAATTAAGCCTTAAGCCTTTCAGTTGGAGAAATATAGGGGATAGAATAGTCTAAGAAAGGACATACAGTGTCAGCTAAATTATAGTAGGTTTATCCCTTCAAGAAATATTTTCCCAAGATTCAGAATATAGTTTGCCACATTTCTTTCAAGATTATAGAAGTCAGGGACACATTTTCATGAACAAAAAAACTATATATTTTTTAACATTAGTGTTACAAGTTTTTAAAAAATAATGCTAAAATTCTGTGAAATTTTAGCTGAATATCAGTTTTGAAAGCAGAACTAAGCAAAGAAACCAAAGGATTACCACATATATTAACCACTACATGGATTTTTATTTACTTCAAATCATAAGTTCAAGATAAATATGATTTTATCTTTCATTAATGAAATAGAGTGAGTTAAAATATTATAAGATGAATCACAAGGTCAGCTCATTTTCCTTTCATTTAGTAATAGCCTTCTTAGTGGTTTAACTTTTTCTCCATGGTAGTATTCTTATTCTAACCAGTGTGATTTTTGCAAAGATGGTTTCCCTAGAGTCTATTGTGGATTTCATCAAGGTGTTTTCATTGCATGTGAGAATTTCAGCAACCATAATGTGACTTCCTCTTCATTGAGAGTTTAAAAATCTATCTTCTTGGATACCTTTACATTGGGAGAAGAGAAAGATTGCCAATAAGAAACCTAACTTTGCACATCACAGAAACAGAGAAAGAACCAAATCCAAAGCTCGCGGAGGTAAGGAAATGAGCAACATCAGAGCAGAAATAAATGTGAGAGAACAGAAAACAATAGAAAAGATGAACGCAACTAAGAAATTTTTAAGAAAATGATAAAACTTGTACATGTTTAGCTAGGCTCAAAAAAGGGAACTCAGAATCAGAAAACAAAGAGGAGACATTATAATTTATACCACAGAAATGCAAAGTGTCATAAACATTACTATGAACAATTATATTTAACAAACGGGATAACCTAGGAGAAACAGGTAGATTCCTACAATCATACAACTTTCTAAGACTGAATCCTGAAGAAAAAGAAAATCTGAAAGACCAACAGAGAATAAGGAGATTGAATCAGTAATCAAAAATGTTCCACAAACAAATGTCCAGTACCCGATGGCTTAACAGGTAAATAATACAAAATATTTAAGTAAAAAATTAATGCCAATCCTTCTAAAACTTTTCCAAAAAATTAAACAGGAAAGAATACTGCCAAACTAATTTTTTGAGGTCAGCATCTCTTGACACCAAAGCCAGATAAGGACATTACAAGGAAAAAAAAAAAAAAAAAAGCCAATATCCCTGAATAATGAATAGGGGTTTAAACTTTACTCAACAAAATATTAGCAAACCCCATTCAATAGAACTTTTTAAGGATCACAGGCAATCATCAAGTGGTTTTTATCCCTAGCAGTCAAAGATGACTCAACATATGCAAATCAATACATGTGATAAATCACATTAGTAGAAGGTAATATAAAATTCATATGACCATTTTAAATAGGCACAGAAAAAGCATTTGAGAAAATTTAACATCTTTTCGTATTTAAAAATCTCAACAGAGAATTACAGAGGGAATATACCTCACTAATAAAGACCATGTATGACAAACCCACAGTTAATATTATACTCAAAGATAAAAGGTTAAAAGCTTTTCCTCTAAAATAAAAAAATAAGAAAAGGGTGCCCACTATCACTATCCCTATTCAGCATGTTTATGGAAGTCCTAGCCAGAGGAGTTAAATAAGAAAAGGAAATAAAAGACATCCAAAACAGAAAGGAAGAAGTAAAACTGTCTTTTTGCAGATGATATGATCTTATATTAGGGTTCCTAATCCTAACCCTAACCCTAACCCATATATAAGATCATATGATCTGCAGAAAAGACAATTTTACTTCTTCCTTTCTGTTTCGGATGTCTTTATATATCCTATATATATATAGGGTATATAATATATATATATATATATATATATTTACCTTAAAGGCACTACTTAAACTGTTAGAGCTAATAAATGAATTCAGTAAAGTTAGAGGATGCAAAAATATAAATATCAAGATATAAGATGCATGTTTATACACTAACACTGAAATATCTGAAAAAGACAGTAATCCCCTTTGCAATAACATGAAAGGAATGAAATACTTCAGGAGTAAATTTAGCCAAAGAGGTGAAAAATCTGTATATTGAAAAGTGTAAGATCCTGAAGACATAAAATAAGTGAAAAGTTATCTGTGTTATTGGATTAGAAGAATTAGTATTTTTTTATATTTTAGAATGTCCATACTACCCAAAGTAATCTGTGGATTCAATATAATATGTATGAAAATTTCATTGGCATTTTTCACAGAAATAGAAAAAGCAATCCTAAAACTTATATGGGACTCTGAAAGATCCCAAATAGCCAAAGAAGTCTTGAGAAAAAGGACAAATCCGGAGGCATCATAATTCCTCATTTCAAATTATATTGCAAAGCTCCATTAATAAAAAATTATGATACTGATATAAAAATAGACACATAGACTAATGGAAAAGAATCAAGAGCTCCTAGAAATAAATCTCCACATTTACAGTCAACTAATGTTTGAAAAGGAAGCCAAGAATACTCAATGCAGAAAGAGTAGTCTCTTCAATAAATGGTGTTGGGAAAACTGGATAATCATCTGCAGGAGAGTGAAATTGGACCCCTATCTTATACCATTCACAAAAACTAACTTGTAATAGATTAAAGTTAGACATAAGGCTTCAATCTGAAGAACTCTTGGAAGACTGCCAAGGAAAACAAACTTCCTTTTCATTTGTCTTGGCAACGATTTTATTTTTTTTTTAATATCACACCAAAAGCATAAGTACTAGAGGAAAAATAACTGAGTGGGGCTGAATCAAATGAAAAAAAAAAAAAAAAAAACCTTGACAAAGTGAAAGAAACAACCAACAAAATGAAAAGGTGACCTATGGTATGAAAGTAAATATTTACAAACCATATATAAGGCATTAATATCCAAAATATGTAAGCAGTGCATGCAACTCAATAGTAAAAAACAAACTAACAAACAAATCTGATTAGAATATGTGCTGAACAGACGTTTTTCCAAAGATAGTATCAATAGACAACATGTACATGAAAAGATGCTTAATATCACTAATCATCAGAACCGCAATGAGACATCATTTCATATCTGTTCAAGTGGCTATTTTCACAAAGATGAGGGATCACAAGTGAAGGAGAGTGGGGTGGAGAAAATGGAGCCCTTGAGCTCTTCTGGTGGAACTGTAAGTCGGTGCAGCCACTGTAGAAAATATTGTGGATGATCCACAAAAATTAAAAATAGAACTACCATATGATCCAGCAATCTCCTTTCTGGATATATATTCAAAGAAAATGAAATCTGGGCTTTGAGGAGATATCTATACTGATATTCATGTCAGCATATTCACAATAGCAAACATATGGAAATAATCTAAGTGTTCATCCCTGGATAAATGGATAAAGATGTGTTTTGTGTGTGTGTGTGTGTGTGTGTGTGTGTGTGTATGTGTATTTTCAGTTGCTCAGTCATGTCCTGCTCTCTGCAACTCCATGGGCTGTAGCCTGCCAGGCTCTGCTGTCCAAGGAGTTTTTCCAGGCAAGAATATTGGAGTGGATTGCCATTTCCTATTCCAGGGGATCTTCCTGACCCAGGGATTGAACTCACATCTCTTGCATCTCCTGCATGGGCAGCAGATTCTTTACCAACTGTGCCATCCTGAAAGCCCAAATATGTGTTTACAATGGAATATTACTCTGCCATGGGAAAGAAGGAGATTCTGCCATTTGTGATGACATGGATGGACCCTGAGTGATTAGGCTAAGTGAAATGAGTCTGAAAGAGCAGGACAGATAGTGTATGATCTCATTTGTATGTGAAATCGAAAAAGCTGAATTCCTAGAAACAGAGAGTAGGCTGGTGGTTGCTAGGGGCTGGGAGATGGGGAAAACAAAGATGTTACTAAAGGGTAAAACCTACCAGTTACAAGTTGGATGAGTTCTGGAGATCTAATGTACAGAATGGCAACTATAGTTTACAAAATACTATATTAAAACTTCAAAGTCGTTAATAGAACAGACATGTTTTCACCAGACATTCGCACACACAAAGGTCGTTATGTGAGGCGATGGAGATATTAAACAACTGGATTTTGGGTTTTTTTTTTTTTTGATTTTGGTATTTTTGTTGCTGTTTATGCTCCTTTATTTTTAATTGATTCTTCCTGCTTTTATAGATGTTATGTGCATGGGGTGAGAAGGATTAAATGAGATAATGTGCTGTGGCAGTATGGGATTGAGGTCAGCTTAAATATTTCACAGTGTATATGCATAACAAGAGAGGAAAATGACAACCCGCCCCAGTATTCTTGTCTGGAGAAGCCCATGGACAGAGGAGCCTGGCAGGCCACCGTCTATGGGGTTGCAAGAGTCAGATATGACTGCGACTAAACCACCACTATGCATAACAAATTATCATTTTGTACACCTTAGATGTACACAATGTTATATGTCAGTAATATCTCAATAAAGATGGAAGAAAATATATTGTGTATATGTTAACTTGGCATTTTATAAGCATGCTTCATGTACACATTGTAGAAGATACTTATGAAAATAAATATATTCTTTAAACATTGCTATGATATTAATACCTTTGTATATTATTTAAGCAGAGAAGGCAATGGCAACCCATTCCAGTACTCTTGCATGGAAAATCCCATGGATGGAGGAGCCTGGTAGGCTGCAGTCCATGGGGTCGCTAAGAGTTGAACACGACTGAGCGACTTCACTTTCACTTTTCCCTTTCATGCATTGGAGAAGGAAATGTCCACCCACTCCAATGTTCTTGCCTGGAGAATCCCAGGGACGGGGGAGCCTGGTGGGCTGCCGTCTATGGGGTCGCACAGAGTCGGACACGACTGAAGCGACTGAGCAGCAGCAGCAGCAGCATATTCTTTAAGAAATTGTTTACAATTGTTTTTGCAATGTCATTTTAACTTACTTTGTCTTTCATATTCTCTATGTTTGCCACTTTTATTGCATAGAATTCTGTAGTGTGATGCAGTGTTTCCCATAGCTCTTTTTTGAAGCAAATGATCACTTGTCCTGTTTTTCAATACCCACGTTGATATCTTCCAAGTATCAATAAAAATACATTTTACTTTAGAAACTCTGATTTTATTTAGACACTGTGATTTTAATTATGCACAGATGATTTGATGTTTCTGTCAACATCATAAAATCTTAGGCTATTTTTTAGTCAATAAATTGGTATTTTCACATTCCTTTACTGGAACTGATCATGTGTTCATTTTGTACACTCAGGCATAAATGTTATGATGCATAAACACATGGCAGTCTGGCCAGACTTATCCATTGCCTGCAGTTACAAAAGACAGTTTTCTTATTATTGAAAATTATCTTATAGTTACCCCATTACAGTCCCAAATACCTTAATGTCACAATAAAACTCTCCAGAGGCAAAACGTGGTCCATGGGAAAAGGGAATGGCAAACCACTTCAGTATTCTTGCCTTGAGAACCCTAAGAGCAGGATGAAAAGGCAAAATGATAGGACACCAGAAGATGAGCTCCCCAAGTCGGTAGATGTCCAATGTGCTACTGGAGAAGAGCAGAGAAATAGCTCCAGAAAGCAAGGCAAAGCAGAAATGATGCTCAGCTGTGGGTGTGTCTGGTGGTGAAAATAAAGACTGATGCTCTAAAGAACAATATTGCATAGAAACCAGGAATGTTAGGTCCATGAGTCAAGGTAAATTGGACATGGTCAAGCAGAAGATGGCAAGAATAAACACTGACATCTTAGGAATCAGTGAACTAAAATAGATGGGACTGGGTGAATTTAACTCAGATGACCATTATATCTACCACTGTGGGCAAGAATACCTTAGAAGAAATGGAATAACCCTCATAATCAACAAAATAATCCAAAATGTAATCCATGGGTGCGATCTCAAAATGACAGAATGATCTTGGTTCATTTCCAAGGCAAATCTTTCAACATCACACTAATCCAAGGCTATGTTCCAACCCTAATGGCAAAGAAACTGAAGTTGAATAGTTCTATGAAACCTACAAAGCCTTCTAAAACTACCTCCCCAAAATATGTCCTTTTCACCATAGGGGATTGGAATGCAAAAGTAGGAAGTGAAGAAGCACATAGAATAACAGGCAAGTTTGGCCTCAGAGTACAAACCATAGCAAGGGAAAGGCTAACAGAATTTTGTCGAGAACACACTGGTCATAGCAAACAACCTACTCCAGCAACCCAAGGGATGGCTCCACACATGGCATCACCATGTGGTCAATACCTGAATCATGTTGATTATGCTCTTGACAGCTCAAGATGGGGAAGCTCTATCAGATCAGATCAGTCGCTCGGTCGTGCCCTACTCTTTGCAACCCCATGAATCGCAGCACACCAGGCCTCCCTGTCCATCATCAACTCCCGGAGCTCACTCAGACTCACGTCCATCGAGTCAGTGATGCCATCCACCCATCTCATCCTCTGTCTTCCCCTTCTCCTCCTGCCCCCAATCCCTCCCAGCATCAGAGTCTTTTCCAGTGGGTCAACTCTTCGCATGAGGTGGCCAAAGTACTGGAGTTTCAGCTTTAGCATCATTCCTTCCAAAGAAATCCCAGGACTTATCTCCTTCAGAATGGACTGGTTGGATCTTCTTGCAGTCCAAGGGACTCTCAAGAGTCTTCTCCAACACCACAGCTCAAAAGCATCAATTCTTCGGCACTCAGCCTTCTTCACAGTCCAACTCTCACATCCATACATGACCACAGGAAAAACCATATCCTTGACTAGATGAACCTTTGCTGGCAAAGTAATGCCTCTGCTTTTGAATATGACATCTAGGTTGCTCATAACTTTCCTTCCAAGCTCTATACTGTCAATCAAAAACAAGAATGGGAACTGACTGTGGCTCAGATCATGAGCTCCTTATTTCTAAATTCAGAATTAAATTGAAGAAACTAGGGAAAACCAATAGGCAATTCAGGTATGACCTAAATCAAATCCCTTATGATTATATAGTGGAGGTGATAAATATATTGAAGGGATTAAATCTGGTAGACAGAGTACCCAAAGAAATATGGATGAAATTTTGTAACATTGTATTGGAAGCAGATAGCATATTAAGATGCAGAGAGATACTTTGCCAACAAAAGTCCATCTAGTCAAGGCTACGGTTTTTCCAGTGGTCATATGGATGTGAGAGTTGGACTGTGAAGAAAGCTGAGTGCCAAAGAATTGATGCTTTTGAACTGTGGTGTTGGAGAAGACTCATGAGAGTCCCTTGGACTGCAAGGAGATCCAACGAGTCCATTCTGAAGGAGATCAGTCCTGGGTGTTCCTTGAAAGGACTGATGCTAAAGATTAAATTCCAATACTTTGGCCACCTCATGCAAAGAGTTGACTCATTGGAAAAGACTCTGATGCTGGGAGGGATTGGGGGCAGGAGGAGAAGGGGACGACAGAGGATGAGATGGCTGGATGGCATCACCGACTTGATGGACATGAGTCTGAGTGAACTCCGGGAGTTGGTGATGGACAGGGAGGCCTGGAGTGCTATGGTTCATGGGGTTCCAAAGAGTCGGATATGGCTGAGTGACTGAAGTGAACTGAACTGAATGGAAGCAGTGACCAAAACCATTCCAAAGAAAAAGAAATGCAAGAAGGCAAAGTGTTTACATGAGGAGGCCCTATAAATAGCTGAAAAAAGAAGAGAAAGAAAATGTAAGAAAGAAAGGGAAAGATATATCCAAATGCAGAGTTTCAGAGAATAGTAAGGGGAGATAAGAAAGCCTTCTTAAAATGGGAAAGACTAGAGAGCTCTTCAAGATAATTGGAGATATCAAGGGAACATTTCATGCAAGGATGGGCAGAATAGAGGACAGAAATAGCAAGAATCTAACAGAAGCAGAAGAAATTAAGAAGATGTGGTAAGAATACACAGAAGAACTGTACAAAAAAATCTTAATGACATGGATAACCATGATGATGTGGTCACTTACCTAGAGCTAGACATCCTGGAATGTGAAGTCAAGTGGGCCTTAGCAAGCATCACTGTGAACAAAGCTAGTGGACGTAATGGAATCCCAGCTGATCTATTTCAAATTGTAAAAGATGATGTTAATCTGCTGTACTCAGTATGTCATCAAGTTTGGAAAACTCAGCAATGGCCAAAGGACTGGAAAAAGTCAGTATTCATTTCAATCCCAAAGAAGGGCAATGCCAAAGATGTTCAGTTTCACAATTGCTCTCATTTCACATGCTACAAGGTTATGCTCAAAATCCTCCAACTTGGCTTCATACATGACCTGAGAACTTCCAGATGTACAAGCTGGATTTAGAAAAGGCAGGAGAACCAGAGATCAAATTGCCAACATTTGTTGGATATGAGAGAGAGCAATGGTATTCCAGGAAAAAAAAAAAAAAAAATCTCTTCTGCCCTACTGACTATGCTAAAGCCTTTTTGTAGATCACAACAAAGTGTGGAAAATTCTTAAAGAGATGGGATACCAGACACCTTACCTATCTTTTGAAAAACCTATATGCAGGTCAAGAAGCAACAGTTAGAAGCAGACATGGAACAATGGACTGCTTTCATATTGGGAAAGGAGTGCCACAGGCTGTATATTATCACTCTGCTTCCTCAACTTATATGCAGAGTACATCATGTGAAATACCAGGCTGGATGAGTCATAAACTGCAGTCATCAAGATTGCCAGGAGAAACATCAACATCTCAGATATGCAGATGACACCACTGTAATGGCAGAAAACCAAGGGGAGCTAACGATCCACTTGATGAGGGTGAAAGAGGAGAGTTAAAAAAAACTGGCTTAAAACTCAGCATTCAAAAACTAAGATCATGGTATCTGGTCTCATCATTGCACAGCAAATAGAAGAGGAAAAAGTAGAAACAGCGACAGATTTTATTTCCTTTTTTTTTTTTCAAAAATCACTGTGTATATTGACACAGCTGTGATATTAAAAGATGTTTGCTCCTTTGAAGGAAAGCAATGATAGCCCTAGAGAGCATATTAAAAAAGCAGAGACATCACTCTGCTGACAAAGGTCCATATAGTCAAAACTATGTTTTTTACACTAGTCATATATGGATGTATTAATTGGACCATAAAGAAGGCTGAGCACTGAAAAACTGATGCTTTAAATTGTGGTGCTGGAGAAGACTCTTGAGACCTTTGTACAGCAGGAGATCAAACCAGTCAATACAAAGGAAATAAATCCTGAATCTTCATTGGTGGGATTGATGTTAAATCTGAAGCTCCAATACTTTGGCCACCCTATATGAAGATCTGACTCATTTGAAAAGTCCCTTATACTAGGAAAGATTGAAGGCAAAAGAAGAGGGTGGCAGAGGATCAGATGGTTAGATAGCATCACCAACTCAATGGACATGAATTTGAGCAAACTCCAAGAAATAGTGGCGGAAATAGGAGCCTGTTGGCTGTAGTCCACGGGAGCACAATGAATCAGACATCACTTAGTGACTGAACAACAACAAAAAATTACCTTCTGAAGTATAGTATCTGGAGAAATATTTTAATCTTTAATTATTACACTATAAACTATTTAAAAAAATTTTCTGTTGAGCAGACTATATTTGAAATTCTTTTTAAATGCAAAAATTGAGAAATGTATGGAAAATTGTTAGTTGTTGGAGAACTTAGAGTTGAATAAATGCTATCATTGAGGTAAAAATCTCAAACAATAATCACATACCTGGTTATTTGGAAGAATGTGATTTAAATTATGATATAATAAAAATGCAAAGGATATCATTTTTCTATTTCCTTTCTGATTTTTAAAATTATATATAAAATATTTCTTTGAATACAAGCATTCCTAAATTCAGTGACAAAGCATTTGAAAATTTGTTAAGAGCAACAGGAAGTTTCAGGTTTTACACTATTTGCAAACTAACCAGTTAGCCTGCTGCAGTTTTTCAAGAGTGCTCCACAGAAGGCTCCTGTCTTCTAGATGAGAGCAAAGGAATTCATGTCACTGAAAACAGTGTGAGCATCACATTTTTGCACTGGTTCCCCTTGTACCTCAAATCCTATGAGGACAGAGGAATCCTGATATATGCCTTCACTCAGAGCACATTCCAGGACAGGGCTCAGAAAATCCAAATCCTGTAATAAGCAAGAAGCATGCCCATTTTCTCTGAAAGGAGACCCACTATGCTCTGGGTGGGTTGGCTAGATGTGCAGAAATGTGAAAGATCTGTTGAGAATGGTGTCCCAACAATATCCACCCCTTGATGCCACGACATCCTGGGACTAAATTCTTTTCCATGACTATACCACTTTGTCAGGATAGAGAATAGGATGAAATCCATTCAGTCAAGTCATTCAGCAGTGGGACTTCAAGCTGCAGAGGGGTACCAGCCTGTATTGTCTCATCCAAGCCTGCAAGCGTCCCATATTGAAAAAATTCCATAAAGCATCAGGGTGAACTTAAAATAGCCTGTGGTTTCTTCCATCTAACTGGCATTTCTGTATTGACATTTCCTTTTAACTAAGGTTATAATCCAGCTACAGTATGGCATATTAATAATTGCACAGGCTTCATCTGGTCCCCAAAGAGTGCCCCTAAGGCATTTCTGTCGTCCACATCTGCCCTGGTTTAGTGAGCTGTGTGTGAGATGAGTCCCTTTCAGGGTTGTGGTGGCATCAGCGATCTCTTTAGCTAAAATTGTGGGCATATGTCGTTACACCATTTCTAATTGTATGACTTGTACTGTATGGAAAACTGCCTGCACTGTATACATGTATAACAAGTCAGTCCCCTTCTCAAAGAAATTCCCCGAAATGACCAAGATTTACCTACTTTAGGAGAGATCACCCTAGTCATCTGAGGGCTATTTGGTCAATAGGTGGTGTTTCCTTAGGCAATTGTGGGTCTGTTATAACTACTGTGAAAGGACCCACCACTCTTCTGGGAAGGATGCAAGTTAATGCCTGGCTTCACACAAGATATACAGTCCCAGAGATGTACATTGGGTCCCTGAAGAGTAATTGTTGTTTACCATATTGCTATTTAGACTTGCTGGGGAGCCCCAAATGAGACCTAAAAGAGGCAGAGACCACAGGTTGACGATGCCTCCAATACCTCCGTTGTCCATGGTGCGATTCCCATGGACTGCTAGTAAGTCTTCGAATCTCCAATTCAGTATGGCTAATTGAATCTACCCTTTGTTCTCAAGTGAAGTGAAGTGAAGTAGCTCAGTCGTGTCTGACTCTTTGCGACCCCGTGGACTGTAGCCCACCAGGCTCCTCTGTCTATGGGATTCTCCACGCAAAATACTGGAGTGGGTTGCCATTTCCTTCTTCAGGGGATCTTCCCGACCCAGGGATCGAACCCAGGTCTCCCGCATTGCAGGCAGATGCTTTACCCTCTGAGCCACCAGGGAATCACCTAAATCTGTTCAGTCAGCCCAATCTGTTCTTTGTCCCAGTAGCCAGGTGGTATTTTCCATGAGATGGAGTGACATCCAATGGGATGCTTAGCCACAGTGTACTACATTTCTATTTTAGTCTAACAAATCAATTACAAACTTAACATCTTAATATAATGCATGCTTATCACAAAATATATATATATAAGAAATCTGGGCACAGCTTATCTGAGTTCACTGACTCAGGCTCTAGATAGGCTGCAATTCAGGTCCTCTCTGGGTCTGTGGTCACATCTGAGGCTTGACTGGGGAAATGTCCACTTTCAAGGCTGTTTCTGTTGTTAGCAGAATTCATTTATATCTGGCTGTACAACTGAGATCCTCATTTTTCAATGACATATGGCTAGTTCCTTGGCATACAACCTTTTGTGTGAGCCCTCTCATACATAATAGCTTTCTTCTTTAAGCCAACAAAGTGATTTTCTCTCACCATGATAGCAAACAAGTCTTAATATTGGGTTGGCCAAAAAGTTCATTTGGGTTTTTCCATACGGATTTTTTGGCAAGCCAATATATCAAGTAATGTAATCACTTGATGAGTTCTAGCCCATCAACACTACTATAATACATAACTTAAAGGAGAGAAATCCCATTTTTGCCACTTATAATACTGCTGTTTAGAAGCTAGCCTTAGAACCCATTACATTCAAGGAGGAAGAAATTCAGTTACATCATTGAGAAGGGTGGGTTATGCAAGAAACCAGTTATGTTCTGCCTAACTCACGAGCTACAGAAATGAAGGTGGGAAAAGAAAATACAGAGTGTATTTTTATTCAAGAGGAACATGGGATTGGCTCTGAAAGCAAAAAGATCATTTATGGAATTCTGTCACCCACACTTTCAAGGGGCTAATGTGTTCCCTGTAAAAGTAGTGGGATGATATTCCCCCTACCTCTGCAAAGTTGTCTCACTTTCCAGGAATTATGCTCTAACTTTTATTCTGATCATGTCCTCCTAGTAACCAGAGCTTTCACCCAGAAGAGTCAGGGGCAAGAGAGAAGGAACTTTCATAAAACTAAGAGAGACCTATCACATCCTCTGCAGGTGTCTCTGTGGGAGACTTGCCAAGCTACATATTCAACTCATTACCTCCAGTTTTTGCCACAAATGAGAGGACATGCGTCCTTTCTCAGAACATCTACATTCTCATGACCAAAGAGAATTACTTAGGTGTTTAAACCAGGGAGAGATGATGGATGTAGAGGTAGAAATCTTTTGAGCGATATTTGCAGAGGTAATCCAATTCTGGACAATACCAGATGCCTATGTATCTTGGGTGGACTTCCCTGGTAACTCAGCAGTAAAGAAACTGCCTGCCAATGCAGGAGACCCAGGAGATGAGGTTTCAATCTCTGGGTCAGGAGGAAGATCCCTTGGAGAAGGAAATAGAAACCCACTCCAGTGTTCTTGCTTGGGAAATCCCATGGACAGAGGAGCCTGGTGGGCTGCAGTCCATGAGGTCACAAGGACTCAGGCACAACTTAGACATCAAGCATGCCCCGATGATGATTAAATGAGAAGCTATGATTTACTGCTACAGTTTGTGACCACCAAGAGATGTGCTTTAACCTGCCAGTTTAGTCTCCAACTGGGGTTAGGTTAGAGGGAGAAGACGGAAACAGAGGGTACAGAGGAACAGAGTGACTGTGACTTAATAAGCTGATTCATTAAGCAGGGCTTGGCATTTACTTTCATTTCCAAGTCATCATTTTTGTTTTAAAAGCACAAAATGTTCTAGTGTTTTCTTTCCACTCAAAACTCTTGAACTGCAAGTTGCTCATTGCAGACAGTGTTTGTTTCGGCTTTGGGTCACCTTGGTTTTGTTGTCGTAGAGCCACGGCCTTTTAAGAACTGTGGACTTGCTTCCCCATCGTCACGTTTTCCCCTTCCCATCACTGCCCCTCCTTTAAGAGGAGAGTGAATTATCAACAGGCACCATTTAGACAGTTTGTTTTAATGCTGTCTTTCACTGCTCAGTCCCTAAATATTAGTTCTTCTCCTGTTAATTAACAGGTCAGTCTCTGGGATAGCCTTCCTCCTGGTTTCCCACTACTAGGGCAAAAACACACGTGACCATGTCCCAGGGAGTCATCTTACATTTCCTACCCCAGTCCGGAGGGCTCATCCTTCCTCCTTCAGAAAGTTCCTTCTGTCAACATCACATTCTTGTTTCCAAACTGTCAGAGAACTGTGGAAGTTCTGAGATCATAGCCTACTTGCGAGCTGGCCAGTGAGCCTGCCCCTGCTTCAGAGATGCTGGCTGAGATGGCTAGACAGAGAACCTTATTTTTCAGGTCACAGCAAGCATTGGGAGGATTGGTGCACATTCAGCCAGTTCTACTTCAATTCTACTTACCTCAGTGCCATCAGGTGACGTAGATGGGCTGAGACTGAGGGCTGCACGCGCATAATTGTCCAAGTCCCTGGACTATGATGACAGCTCCATAGCAGATGCCTTGTCTTTTCTAGAGTGAAAAGAACTGACTTTATTGAGACCACTCATGCATTATTTAGCCACAGGGGGAAATAATTTTGATTTTAAATAAGTCAATGTTTATGAGATACAGTAATAAATATTAAGTAAAATACTACAATTTTTAAGTTTATGGTTGCTATGAATTTTCCTACACAAAGCTTAAAGTTTATAAATTAAAAATAATTAATTAGAAGCGAAAAACCAAATGAAACTCAGAGCACACATTTGATGCTGTACCAAAAGACTAACTCAATGCTTCTTTCCCAAATAATGGTATTTTTAGCCTCAATAAAAATGTAAAATTGACTGAAACTTGACTAAGATGCTCTCTCTTAGGCAGGTACTTATTTTAGTAGAAGAGCATGTGGATAAGTAGGAAAGTTGCATTTAATGTTTACTCATTGGATGTATATAAGGAGAGAATGTTGAATGCTTGAACTCTTAAGACAGAATGTTAAAGATTGGACTAAATGATCTCTTATTGTCTATCGTGCATGCAGTCAACTTTTAAAGATTTATTTATTATATTTTTTGGCTGTATTGGCTCTCCACTGCTTTGCATGGCCTTTCTCTGGTTTGTGGCAAGCGGGGGGCTACCCTTTGCTGTCACTGCAGCCTTCTCATTGCGGTGGCTTCTGCTGTTGGAGCACAGGCTCTGGATGGATCGGGATCAGAAGTTGGAGCTCACCTTCTCTAGAGAGGTCCATTAGTCGTTGTGGCACATGGGCTTGGCTGCTCCACAGGATGTGGGGTCTTCCCAAAGCAAGGATCAAACTGATGTCCCCTGGACTACAGCGCAGGTTCTTAACCACCGGACCACCAGGGAAGCCCTGACTTTTCTTGATTTTAGGATTCTAGCAGGAATCTCTTATGTTTAATTTGTTGATAAGATCTCAGCTAAAAATACAATAGTATCCACTTGGAAAATAACTTCACATAACCTGGAATACATGGGACTGCAGTAATATAGGGGTCATCCTCCCTAAAGTTTAAGTTTTAATAAATTTAATTTAAAGAAAATAATACATATAATCAGTGTTGTTGTTTAGCTGCTAAGTTGTGTCTGACTCTTCTGTGACCCCATGAACTGGAGCCTTCCAGGCTCTTCTGTCCATGGAATTTCCCAGGCAAGAATACTGGAGTGGGTTGCCATTTCCTTCTCCAAATATATAATCAGAGGAAACATTAATATACTAGTAATTATTTTTTGGAAATTTAATAAGTTAACATGAAGCTCAGACAAGTATTTTTTGAAATCAGATTAAAAAATGCCTACAGAGAATTTTTCTTGGTGTTGTCCCTCAAATTTCTCCTCAGTTTTGCATTTATTCCCTCAACTTCCCAACAATGGATATATGTTAATCTCAGATTTTATGTCATAACTTTTATTGTCAATATGTAGACTACTGTATCATTTCAAATAAGTGTATGCATATTTTCAGTAATGACCTAAAGTTTACATGCTCAGAGAGGGCATTTGAGAAGTGTATATGCATGCATGTACATATTCACACTCTCGTATTTATTTTGGCAGCATTGTGAATACCGAGATGTACTAGAAACGATGTAGGCTAACAGCAACAACAGTATTGTATAAGCACGCCCTGTCCTTCAGTTTTCAGAAAGTTTATTTCTACCACCATTCATTCATTCTTCTAGTCTTAGAATATTTTGTTTTTATTTAATCAAAAAACTACATCTGGCTTCAGTACAATATCATTTCCTAAGATAATAGATGTGTAGTCCTTCAGTTTTTGTTTGTTTTTACTCTTTCTGCTAAATGATAAAGCATAACTTTGTGGATCTCATGTGGATTTCTTCATTTTATCAGTTAATGTAATTTTTTGAGGCGTCAAACAAATTTCATGACATTTGAGCACATAAATCATTTAGAAAACAGTAGATCTCCCTAGAAATACGTAGGCTGGTTCCCATTTTTTATCTTGGGGAACTTCTTTCCCCATTACTATGTGAACACTTGGTCACATGATCAACTGTTCTTGCAGGGTTCTTCCTCCAATGGTATAAAGTAGTCAGTGCATTAAAATGTAGGTCACAATGCGAATACTTATATACTTTGACATTTAGGAAGAATATGCCTTTCTATACTGTAACCCCTAGCAGGTGTTTTAGTTGATATATTTCTAAGAATGGAGCGATTCATTCATTCTATGTCACTTCAGACTTAAGGGACACATAACATGCCTTTCACAGGCATAAAATTCAGTTGTCTTATTTCTACTGCATGAATTATGTTTAGAAGCTATGGAGTCACAAAATGCTTTAATGCTTTCTTTTTCTACCTTTATTTATCCCTAGGTGGCCACATTCACAGAACTGACAGGAATATTGAGAAATTGCAGAATCTATATGTAGAATGGCATCTTAAATATATGAAGTAGTTCTTTCTTTGTTAGGATTTCCAGAAACAGAATCTCCAAATTATTTTGGAAATTTGCTTAAGTTTCACCAAATATAGTGTCAAAAAGTTCTGATCTCACTTAAATCTCCTGTGTGTAGTTTTTTTTTTCCTCATGTCATTTGAGAAAAATGGGGATCTAGTCACGTTTTTATAATTAAACCAAGAAAGAACAACAGCAATAATATTATCCACAGTTCTTCTCTTCATATTTTGATGACTGAAGCTTTCCAAGTCCTTTTGCTATTTTCTTCTGTCATAAAATTTGAAATTTGATAACAGTCGGGAATACTCCAAGGAAACTACATGGGTTGCACAATAATCCTAAAGCCTTGCAGACATTACTATAAAGTTTGTGGATCTTGAATTTAACTAGTGTATGTTCATGCTTTCTAATTCTATAAAGAACAGAGCTGTTTGGCCAGGTTAAAAACAAAAAAAAGAAAAAAACAGGTTAAAAATTATAAAATGTTAAATGCATCCATTTATGCATAAATGCACATGTAATGAACTTTGACAGATTAATATGTTTGTATAACCAATGTTCAGTCAAGAGAGCAAATATTACCATTACTGTAGAAATCTCCTCATACCTATGTTCTGTCAACCCTCACTCATTAGGCAACCACTTTTCTGATTTTGAATGCCATAGATTAGTTTTTGTTGTCCAGTTGCTAAGTTGTATCTGGCTCTTTGCAACCCCATGGACTGCGGCATGCCAGCCTTCTATGTCCTTCACTATTTCTTGGAGTTTGCTTAAATTCATGTCCATTTGAGTCAATGACGCTCTCTAACCAGCTCATCCTCTGCCAACCCTGTTCTCCTTTTGCCTTCAATCTTTCCCAGAATTAGGGTCTTTTCGTCTCTTCACATCAGGTGACCAAAGTATTAGAGCTTCAGCTTCAGCCTCAATTCTTCCAAAGAATATTCAGGGTTGATTTCCTTTAAGACTGACTGGTTTGATCTCCCTGCAGTCCAAGGGACTCTTGATCAAGAGTCTTCTCCAGCACCACAATTCAAAAGCATCAATTCTTTGGTGCTCAGCCTTCTTTATGGTCCAACTCTCTTATCCATACTTGATACTGGAAAAACCATAGCTTTGACTATTTAGTTTGTTGTTGGAAAAATATGTCTTGCTTTTCAATATGTTGTCTAGGTTTGTCAGAACTTGCCTTCCAAGGAACAAGCATCTTTTATTCCATGGTTGCAGTTACTACCTGCAGAGATTTTGGAGGCCAAGAAAATATAATCTATCACTGTTTCCACTTTTTCCCCTTTTATTTGGCATGAAGTTATGGGACAAGATGCCATGATTTGCTTTTGGAATGTTGTTGACTTCTAAGCCACTTTTTCACTCTCCTCTTTCACCCTCGTCAAAGAGGCTCTTTAATTTCTCTTGGATTTCTGCCAATAGAATGGCATTATCTGCATATCTGAGGGGGTTTATATTTCTCCCAGCAATCTTGATTCCAGCTTGTGATTCATCCAACCCACACTTTCACATGACATACTCTGCATAGAAATTAAATAAACAGGGTGAAAATATACAGCCTTGACGTACTTCTTTCCCAGTTTGGAACCAGTCCATTGTTCCATGTCTGGTTCTAACTGTTGTTTATTGACTTGCATATAGGTTTCACAGAGAAGGTATATGTTACAAGTAATAAAGAAATCCCGTGGTGGTCGTGTTGTTTTACATTCTCATTAATAGTGAATTGAAGTTCTAACTACTCTAGATCCCTATTGATATTTGTTTGCCATCAATTTGTGATCTTAAACATTCTAGTAGGTAAGAAGGTTCATATTAAAGGTTCAATTTTCATTGATCTGGTGAGTGATTTTAAACATATGTAATGTCTGTTCAAATCCTTTGCCCATTATTTTAGTGTGTTCTTTCTCATTCTTTAACCATTAAATTACAGTATTTTCTTGTGAACAGGTGTCTCCTGAATTGCAGGTAGATTCTTTACCAACTGAGCTATCAGAGAAGCCTGATAATCTGGATACATATTATCAGATTTATTACTGATAATATTTTCTTTTGATATGACTTTCCCATTTATTCACTTAATATTATTTCTGAGGAGCAAAACTTTATGTAATATTGTTAATTTATCGTTTTTTTTTTTTTTAGTTAATTTTTTGTTGTACCATAAATTCCCTATATATGATCAAGTTTTCTGCTGAAAATGAGTTTGCAAGTACAGTTTGTTCATAATAACAAAGTTTGCCTAGGTACCCAACTAATTGGATAATTGGCCATATACTGTGTTTGTGATATACTGTATTAGTGGCTCAGTTGTGACTGACTCTTCGTGATCCCAAGGACTGCAACCCACTACCAGGTTTCTCTGTCCATGGAATTCCCCAGGCAAGAATCCTGGAGTAGATTTGCTACAGTGACTATATACAACCGTGGTGTAATAATGCTTTTCACAGAAATAACACAGAGAAAGCAAACACAAACACAGAGAAAACATTTTCAGTCTCATAGTACATTCTCTTGAAAAGTACAATGGTACAATCCAACAGCTGGCATACAAAGGCTGTCCGTGAGTGAACAGGTAAGAGAGAGACAATGGAAGATGGCAGAGCTGAAGAGGTTACTGACTGCAGGAGAGAGAGACAATGGAAGATGGTAGAGCTGAAGGACCATCAGCAATAGGACGCAGAGGGCAAGCTGCAATCTCACTTACACCTGATGTTGATGGCACAGGTTCTCGTTCCTTGCTAGATTCAGTTCTATCTGTAGTAGATAGAACTTGATAAAACCATCCAGTGATGTCTGGGTAGTAGGTCTTTTTTCCTCTCATCATAAATGGCATGGTAACATGGGGTTGCATTCTGAATGGTCACTACAACCTTCGTGTACAATTCTGCATTCGGGCCCTGTGCCTCAAAAACTAACGGCGCCTCCTCAAATAAAGAACATCCGCTGGCCATTTCCTGGGTTGTGAATCTCTTTGGTTCGTCAGTTACTTCTTCTCCCTCTGTCTCTCTTCATCCTTTCTCTGGGCCTCTGATTCCATCAGGTCTTCATTAGTCAGCCCCTCTTGTTGCACAGAAAGGACTTCAGTGTTGTAAGAATGAGAGACGTCTACCATCTTTTTGCCTCAGTCCATTCTTTCAATTACTTTCACTTTTGTGTCCATCTTTAACTCTTGGTGCTTCTGCATCACCACTGCATTTATGCTTGCTTCTGGATGTCTTGGGCTTGAAGTAAAGCTGCTGTATTACTGTACTCTATACAGTGCTTATGGTATAAAAGCATAACCACTTGGAGAGGATCCACATATGTGACAATGTACACCAGACATGCGAACTAACTTACGTGATTTGACATGTGAATTCACATTTGCATCTTTGAAAGTTCACAACTGGAAGGTTTGTATGTAGGGGACTTACCATATATAAGATATATATTTGCTCACCCTGAAATCATAAATTTCTCTTCAATTTCAAATTCTATTTGTTTATTCACTTATCTTTTTACCCCATGTAAATTTTAGAATCAGCTTGCTAATTTCAATGGCAAAAAATCATGCTAGAATTTTAATTAACACTGAGGTAAATCTGTAGAACTACTTGTAGACTATTGATATACTATTGAGTGCTAAGCATACTTCTACTTAAAAATTACTAGTCTTCCTGAATAAGATTTCGTTTTATTTTGTTTTCCAAAAGCTTTGTAATTGTTCATTATATTTATTTCTAATAATTTTTCCATAGTAGTGTAAACCAGTTTTTTAATTAAAAAAAAATATTTGCTAGTTTTTAAAACACAGTAGATTTTTTTCTGATCTTATATTCTGAACATTTCTAAATTCACATTTTAAAAAATTTTCAGTTTCACATTTCACATTTTCACATTTTTTAAAAAAAATTTTTATTTCATAAAATTTTGAAGCTAAGCAGTAATGTCAACCATCTAGCAATGACAGTCATACTCTGCCTTTTCTGATATTTTTTAAAATTTATTTTTCTTGCTTTATTAAATGAACTGGAATTCTGATACTAAAAGAAGTACTAAAAGTGAGCATCCTTGCCTTTTTGTGATCTAAGAGGCAAAGTGCAATATTTTACCACTAAGAATAGCATCAGCTATAGATTTTTCTTAATGAGCTTTGACAGGTTGAGGAAATTCTTTTCTTAGATTTTTGAGAGTTTTTTAAAATCATGAGTATTGATTTTGGTAAAATGCTATTTATACTTTTTATAAATCTATTGAATGTCTAATTTATCATGTGATTGATTGCATAGACTGCCCAATATTACAAAAAGGGGAACTACATAATCATTTTAAGCCTCAAACTCAATTTCTTTGGATATCATTATTAACCATGACTAATATTCTGGCAAACTTCTTATAACCGCCTTTAAATCTATTTTCTGTTCAAATGCTAAAAATCTCTTTAATTCCTAATAGGCGAGTGAATAGTTGGAGGCCTGAAGAATAATAATGGTACTTAAGGATAAATATCATCAATATTCCAAACAACTTATTTTTTAGGTGAGGGGATTGCTTTATATCTTTCTTTCAGTTCCTAAGACAATATTTGCATATATGTTTCCAATTAAAATATTAGTTACATTCTACATGAAAACTTTATTTTTTCCTTCAGAAAATAGCACCTTGATTTTTTTCTTTGTTTGCCATGTCACAATCACCATTTACTCATATGATAGTTTTGCTCTCAAGTACCACACTTTACAGTATAATAATGGGAAATGGTAAACCGAGTATTCTTCTTTTAAAAGGAAACTCTAGCCCATTTACTATGTAATGAAAACCATCTGTGAGCATTCATAAAATTAATAAAACACTTGTGGGAGAAAAAATTAGCAAATTATATATCTGATAAGGGTGTATATCAAAATACATAAAGAAATCATACAACTCAGTAGAAAAAGACCAAGCAATTTGATTAAAATTGGATAAAGGAGCTGAATAGACATTTTTCTGAAGAAGACATGCAAAAAAACAAAAGGTATATGAAAAGATTTTTAACATCACTAACGGTTAGAAATGAATATATATTCAGTTCAGTCACTCAGCCGTGTCCGACTCTTTGCGACCCAATGGGCTGCAGCACGCCAGGCCCCCCTGTCCATCACCAGCTCCCGGAGTTCACTCAAACTCATGTCTGTTGAGATAGTGGTTGCCGGAGTCAAGCTCCAGCAGCCAGGGATTCAACCTGAAGGGAGGAATGGTGTTGGCGAGTAATGAGACAGCCTCTCAGTTTTCTTGGACTGCCTATTTATTTCAAGTTTAAGATTTTCTTTTAAACTTTTACAAAAGCATTAGGTCAGAGATTTCAGTTCCCCCTCACCCAGATTTATTATCTCCATAAATCATTGTTGCTCTTCAAAAGGAGTTCCTGCTTGAGTGATGCTCTCAGAATCAGCTTTCCCATCTATTATCTACTTCCTCTTATGAGTCCTATAGCTAACTTGTGATTACATTGTAACTCATGCTACATTCCTCACTTTATTTCTTATCTTTCTAAATCCTGTTTTCCCCTAACATCCTGAGCTCACTATCTCTTAAAAAGGCTTCTAGCTATAGTATCTCTAAAATTCCTAACCTCTATAAGCTATAGTAAAATATACTAACATTACAACATTCCTTAAATCTTTAACTTCTAACTACTTTAATTATTTCTAAGCCCTAAATTCAGTAAACTCCTTTGCCATAAACAATTTCCTCACAAATAGGCTTCAGATAGCAGCAATCCCTCCCATGGCCTCAACCTGTGGCCTACGTGCTCACCCTGGAACACTCTTTTGAAAAAATCCTTGAACAAATGTCAATGACTAACTTTATGAATTATTTTATGAGCACAGCTGCAGAAGGCTTTGTGCTTTCTCATGCTCCTTTCAAGAACAATAAGCACCTTAATATTCTTTTCAGTCAACTCAGCCAAGCAGAGGAAAGAACAAGTCAGAATCATGAGGCCTAACTCCTTCATCCTGGGTCTGTGCCTGTGGGACAAGGAGAGGGAGTTGGGGCCCTGCCTCCATTTTGTCAGTAATGCCTAACGCGGCTCCCGACAGGTGGTGCCATCCAACCATCTCATCCTCTGTCGTCCCCTTCTCCTTCCACCTTCAGTACCACCTTCAAGGTTGGTGATGGACAGGGAGGCCTGGCGTGCCGCAGCCCATTGAGTCACAAAGAGTCGGACATGACTGAGTGACTGAACTGAAGAGGCTTATGGAAGCTTCCTGACAGGAGAGACTGACTGAGGGGGAGCCTGGGTCTTGTTCTGATGGGCGGGGCCGTGTTCAATAAATCTGTAATCCAATTTTCTGTTGATGGGCTGTGTTCCTTCCCTGTTGTTTGACCTGAGGCCAAACTATGGTGGAGGTAATAAAGGTAATGGTGCCCTCCTTCAAAAGGTCAGCCAGTGCCCCAACCCAGACCTCCGCCTGAGACTCTTGGACACTCGCAGGCAGGTCTGAGTCAGTCTCTTGTGGGGTCACTGCTCCTTTCTCCTGGGTCCTGGTGCACACAAGGTTTTGCTTATGCCCTCCAAGAGTCTGTTCTGGTGGCTCTATGGTGGGTTAATGATGACCTCCTCCAAGAGGGCTTATGCCATGCCCAGGCCTGCTGCACCCAGACCCCTACCCCAGTGGCAGTCCACTGCGGACTTGCATCTCCACAGGAGACACACACTCAAATGCAGGTCTGGCTCAGTCTCTGTGGGTGCACAAGGTTTTGTTCGAGCCCTCCAAGCATCTCTGGTGGGTATGGCATTTGATTCTAAACATGATTTGTGTCTCTTACCATCTTGCTGGGGCTTCTCCTTTGTCCTTGGACACGGGGTATCTTTTTTTGGTGGGATCCAACATTCCCATGATGAATGTTTTTACCAATGAGTTGTGATTGGGGAGTTCTTGCAGGAGAAAATGAGCGCATGTCCTTCTAATGAAATATTTTCATCCATAAAAAGAAGGTGGTGGTGGTGGTTTAGTCACTAAGTCATGTCCGACTACTGTGAGCCCATGGACTGTAGCCCACGAGGTTCCTCTGTCCATGGGCTTCTCCAGGCGAGAAGACTGGAGTGGGTGCCATTTCCTCCTGCAGGGATCCTGCCATTTGTGCAGCACGGATGGACCTGAGGGTATTGTGTGCAAATGAAATAAATCGGACATGTTACTGTGTGATCGCGTTGGTGTGCAGAATCTAAAAACAAAACCAAAAAAAAAAAAGCCTAGACAACAAAAAGCCGCAAATTCATAAAAAGACAAAACCAATAGTTCATTGCCAGAAATGGGGGTTAAGGGATGAGGAAATGGTTGAAGGAGATCAAAAGGCACAGACTTACTGTTATGAGATGAATGAAGTTGGGGGATCGATTGCACAGCATGATGACTCTAGTTAGCAGTATTTTTTTGAATATTTGAATATTGCTAAGAGACTTTGGCCACCTGATGCGAAGAGCTGACTCACTGGAAAAGACCCTGATGCTGGGAAAGACTGAGGGCAGGAGGAGAGGGGACGACAGAGGATGAGATGGCTATATGGCATCACCGACTTGATGGACATGGGATTGGGTGGACTCTGGGAATTGGTGATGGACAGGGAGGCCTGCCATGCTGTGGTTCATGGGGTTGCAGAGAGTCGGACACGTCTGAGTGACTGAACTGAACTGAACTGAAAAGAGTAGATCTTAAAAGAGTTCTCATCACCAGAAATAATTGTAATTACATGAAGTGATGATGTTAGCTAAACTTGTAATAATCACTTCACAATATATGCTTATATTAAAATATGTTTTAGACCTTAAATAAGTACAATAATGGTGATTTAGTCACTGTGTCTGACTCTTGTGACCTCATAACTGTAGCTCACCAGGCTCCTCTGTCCATGGGATTTTCCAGGCAAGAATACTGAAGTGGGTTGCTATTTCCTTCTTCAGGGGATCTTCCCAACCCAGGAATTGAACCTGGGTCTCCTTCACTGCAGGCAGATTCTTTACCTACTGAGCTACAAGGGAATCCCAGATGCTACAATATTACATGTCAATTATATCTCAATAAAACTGGAAACTATTGAAAATCCTCACAACACTTGAGGAGTATTTTCAAACAGGAAACATTTTATAATGTGTGCTTTTGAGTAATCTCTTGGCTTGCCATAAGTTTAATTAGAATAGTGAATTAATTCTTTAAGTTCAGTCGCTCAGTCATGTCCAACTCTCTGCAACCCCATGGATCGCAGCATGCCAGGCCTCCCTGTCCATCACCAACTGCCGGAGTCCACCAAACCCATGTCCATTGAGTCAGTGATGCCATCCAACCATCTCATCCTCTGTCATCCCCTTCTCCTCCTGCCTTCAATCTTTCCCAACATCAGGGTCTTTTCGAATGAATCATCTCTTCACATCAGGTGGCCAAAATATTTGCGTTTCAGCTTCAGCACCAGTCCTTCCAATGAACACCCAGGACTGATTTCCTTTAGGATGGACTGATTGGATCTCCTTGCAGTCCAAGGGACATTCAAGAGTCTTCTCCAACAACACAGTTCAAAACCATCAATTCTTCTGTGCTCAGCTTTATTTATAGTCCAACTCTCACATCTAGCCTTCCCTGGTGGCTCAGATTGTAAAGCATCTGCCTACAATGTGGAAGACCCAGGTTCGATCCCTGGGTTAGAAAGATCCTCTGGAGAAGGAAATGGCAACCCACTCTAGTATTCTTGCCTGGAAAATCCCATGGATGGAGGAGCCTGGCAGGCTATGGTCCATGGGGTCGCAAAGAGTCAGACACGACTGAGCGAATTTTTTAAGATTTTTATTCTAAAAATATGTTTGTGCATATCTATATACTTTCAGATGGTGTTGTGAGCTAATAACATTGTCTTACAAGATGATTAGCCTTTGAACAAAGCAGTTAGCTAAAATTTAAAGCGGTCATGCTTATTATAAAGTCAATCTGCAACAGTTTCATTAAATATATATATATATATATATATATATATATCACATATACAACTCTCACAGTTGAAATGAAGTACTTTGAATCATAGTTATGAGAGAGTCAGTTCCTAGGCAGGTTGATAGGGAATCTAGGGGCCCACAAGGAGAGAGGGGTCTGGAATTCTCAAGGAGGAAGAAAGGACAAACTTTTTTCTTTCTCCACATTCCTTAGGATTATATACCAATGATGTATCCTGCCTAAGGACAGTCTTTGGATTAAACCTTCTGTTATCTTAAAATGTAAATTATGGGAGTAGGTCTGATGAGGTCTTTACAACCTCCAGACATTCTTTGGATTATATAACCTCATTGTTAACACTAGCAAGCGGGTACTCTTTCTACCCCCTTCTGATGCCTATATCAGAAGCTTTTTCTATCTCCTTTATACTTTAATAAAACTTTATTACACAAAAGCTCTGAGCGATTAAGCCTCGTCTCTGGCCCCAGATTGAATTCTTCTCCTCCGGGGGCCAAGAATCCCGGTGTATTCGTGTGATTCAACTACAACCTTTCAGTTATATATGTTCTTTTTCTTTTTCCTTTTTTATACTTTAGGCCTGAAACTGGGTTCCCTTGCCAATAAGTTCAGATATGTTGTGATGTGGGTATAAGATGCTGCACTGCCTTCCTGCGTTCTATCTGAATTGAAATAAGTGACACTTTAGGTATCCAGTGGCACATCAAGCCCCATATATCTTGATCGTCAGTTTTAAATGCAAAATGACAATCATTTTAGAGGGAGACAGCACTTGTCTGATCCAGTGACTGCAATGCAGTCATAAACTAACTAAAATAACCTATTCTGTTGCCATGCACTTAAGCAATTTAATGTTTGTTGTTCATAGATGCCAGCCTACTCCAGGCAACCACAAAAATGGTTTCATGATACTTAGTAGTTCTTTGGAAATAAAGTGTTTGTTAAACTCTTTCTGGTCAGTTCACTAATAATCTTACATATTTGAAATGTTTCTGTACTGATTTGATTTTACTATAAAGAAGAAAATCTACTTCTCTGTAATGTATGAGGCCAGTGAGGTTGGAAGGCAAAAGAATAAAACTTTATTTTTTTTTCAAGTTTTCTCTTACCATTTTTTTTTTTCCTGCAGTGAGATCAGATTGTTAATATTGTTGGAAATTTCATTTGATGTCCTAGAATTATCTTTCCTAAAGTATACCCCAAAATGTTCAGATATCATTTGAGAAGTACATGAAATTTGAAAATCCAAACAGACCATTTAAGCATTCTGAATAATTTTTTAACACTTTTTTTAAATTTGGAAAATTATTGTCTTCCAATGCCCCATTAGTAGCAAATCCCTACCTCCTTTCTTAAGTAATTGTTTTCCTCTCCAAAAAGGATCATGTCACAAAAGTCAGAGTGATATTGAGTTTGCATTCCTCATGAAGTACAATTTCACTCTGAGATGCTGAATAGAAAGCTATAAAAATGAGTTGAACTGAGAAAATATATGAAGCACGACATGCAACTAAATCCCAAATTGTTGGGGTAAGTATCTGAGTATACAAAACAGTATTTGGGAAGACTCTGCAAGGGATATACAAAATATGTCCATACACAATTTTTCCTCATCTTTCGTATATATGGAAATACCTTATACAAGTGGCAACTACCTATATAGCCTAGGAGAAGTGATTAAAATATGTATTAAACCATGTTTATAATTAATTATTTTAGGATATGAGTAATCATTGTTAAGAAACTACTCATATTTATTTATGGAATTTGTTAACTAGTTTATGTTTAAAATATAAGCATTTTTTATTGGACATACTATTAAAATCAGTTTGAATGTACTGGATGTTTATGTGTTAACTGAACCATAGAGAAGAAGAAACTATTAATTTAGGCATGGGAAAAATTCAAGTGTAATTTTTTAAACTTGTAAATAACAAATTGGGAAATTTGAATGAATTTCCTTGGAGTAATGGAGACAACTCTCCCCCCCAAATAAAAATAGGAAGCTCTCCATGCCCAGTGGACTCCTTTCCAGATGCTTTTTTGTTTTCTGCTAATTGATCTTTTTCTCATTAGTTCTTATTGGTGTTCCAAAAGGCATGTATGATGTGACTTCTTTTACTATTGCATGGTGATTGTTCAGTTCTCAGAGTTCTGATGATGATGGTTATTTCATTTGAGGTTTGAAAGAATATCAATTCTAATTATGCATTTAGAAGGTGAAAAAAATTAAAAGCAATTTTAACATGCAATTTTGCAATCTTAACTTTTATAATAAGTATGTCAAACTAGCAACTTAACTACTATCACATTTGTCCCTCCAGTCATCTGTACCATTTTTCTCCATGAGAATACATCTGCTTTGCCTCTCAGAACATCCAAATTTATGTTTCCTTAATTTATTTATTTTTACCAACTCTTGAATTCTAGGATAGTGAAACACAAAACTCCACATGTTAACAATTGGGCATGTGAGTTCACTGCGTGTGTGTGTGTGTGTGTGTGTACTAAGTCATTTCAGTCATATTAGATTTGGTGTTTTCTTACAAGTACATCTAAAGCAATTTCTCAACATAGAAGTATTCATTTATAAATTTAAATACAATCAAACACGTAAATAAAGCCAAATTCTGAAGATGTAATTTAGCATATGTCCATCTTAATAAAGAAGAATGGTTGGAGATGAAACTTTATTGTTCCATTTTATTTTCACTAAATTATTGCTATTTTCCATCTTTGAAGTCAGTGTTCACTTTAACTTTATACCAAAAGTTTACATTATTGTGAACATTTGACAATTTGTAATTGAATGCTTACAGACTAAAGAGGTTCTGCTCTTTCATTTGATGGATTGTGTCATGCCAGACTCTGGCAGTGCATTTTATTTGACCTTTCTCCTTAACTCCATTCATCTTAAATCCCTTGTCACATGAGTGACAGGCCATCATGATGTGATAGAACACAAAACTTCAAAAAGATACATCACCTTGTCAGATAAATGTAGATCAAAATATTAAAAAAAAATGTTTTGTGAGTTGGAGGGAAACATGCTGAATTCGATTGTAATGTTGAAAAGTAGTATAAACTTTGGAAATCAAAGATTACTGTTGGAATAACTCTGATAATACTTAAAAAGGAAAAATCAGAATTATTTGTATGATCTTTATTATAAATTAGAAGTGAAAAGGTACAGGATTTTTTAAAGAAAGTTATTAGTGAGGGAAAATAATTTAACTAGATGTGTGTGCATAAACACATATACACAAACACACACATATGCCGTAGTTTAACTTTGAGCATTTATTAAAACAAACAAACAAAACAACAACAACAAAAAAACCCTTCTCTTTATAGGGAGATTCACAAAGCTTCATTCATTTTGGGATGTGATGCTGTCAGGGATTTGATACAGCTGAAGATGGGCAGCTTTATATACCTTGAAGAGAAATCATCTATCTACTCACAGAACTGACATGGTCGAGGTAAAAAGGAGTAGATGTTCTCATGGTTTGTAGGTCATTCATCTCCCACCCAAGACTTTTTATTACAAAGTCCTGAAAGATTCTCTGCTTCGTGTGTTTATACCAACAGACAGAGGCCATTCATATTGTAAATCAATGAACTAGTTTCTTATTTTGACAGGATCTGTAGTGATTTAGTAGTGGAATATAAGCACAGAGTAAAGACATTGACCTGACACATTTTTATCCCTTCTTCTGTGAGCAAATTTTTTCTACCCATGGAAGAAAAGAAAAAATTCATGAGAAACAAAATGGTCAAGTTAGAGATACTACAGCCCTGGAAAATGAATTGAGAGAAGTAGAGACCTGAGTCCTCTCTAACAAGATACTGGACTTTGATAATATTGTTTGTCTATTATACTGCTGCTGCTGCTAAGTTGCTTCAGTCATGTCCGACTCTGTGCGACCCCATAGACGGCAGCCCAACAGGCTCCGCCATCCCTGGGATTCTCCAGGCAAGAACACTAGAGTGGGTTGCCATTTCCTTCTCCAACGCATGAAAGTGAAAAGTGAAACTGAAGTCGCTCATTTGTGTCCAACCCTCAGCGACCCCATGGACGGCAGCCTTCTAGGCTCCTCCATCCATGGGATTTTACACACACACGTACAGATACATGTAGATACATACATACATTGGAATTGATATTTTATTTGTTCATTCATGTATTGATATTTAGTCATTCTAAGTCATATGTTGTATATTTTTGAATAATGAAGCCATCAAAGACAACGCAAAATGACTCAACATCTCCAAAGTTTAACATATATGAATTATATATGAATATATATGCAAATATATGTATGTATGGGTGCTAAATCACTTCATTTGTGTCTGACTTTTTGCGACCCAGTGGACTATAGACCTCCAGGCTCCTCTGTCCATGGGATTCTCTAGGTAAGAATACTGGAGTGGGTTGCCATGCCCTCCTCCAGGGGATCTTCCCAAGGCAGGAAATGAACCTATGCCTCTTATATCTTTAGTATTGAAAGGTGGGTTCTTTATCACTAGCACCACCTGGGCAACCCTCAGCCCCTCCCCCCAGATAATACCGGAATATTAATACTGAATATTGTGTGTATCAGATAAAATGTAAAATGAAACTTGTAAACTATTTTGCTAGATTAGGGTAGTGTGACCTGATTGGATAGGGATAGGGTAGAATTAGGGGGAAAGAAATAAGCAAAAACGTAATGCAGATATTTAATAAAATAATGATGTATTACAGCAGCAGTAATGCAAGTATACAACTTTTCTTTTAAGTGCCCCAAATAGTTCCATTACCACTGTGAATAAACCATTCGCATTGTGGTTAGAAAAGTTTGTTTTAGCAATTTCCATGCTTAAGGGCTTTCACTAAACAATAATTCTATGGTGGTGACTTTTGGGTGTGTCTAATTGTCTACAAAGTAAGCTTGAAACTGGCATTTCATGTCATTAAGAATTAAGAATTCAAAATATAATAATAATAAAATAAAAGATTTGCAAGGCTGGTCATTCAAGAAAAATAGGAACTTTAAAATGTCAAAGAGCTTTATATACATACACACACACATTAAAATAACATGATTAAAAATACAAAAAATAAATAAAAATACCATAAAACATATTGATTTAAAATTACCTTTGCTGTTATAGAGTTCTTTTTTAGCAATCAGTTTTCATCAAGTTTATTATTTTAACATTCCTAACGCAAATGGCACTAGCAAATATTTGGGAAGTGAAAGTGAGGTCTCTCAGTCGTGTCTGAGTCTCTGCGCCCATGGACTATAGCCCACCAGGCTCCTCCATCCGCCGGATTTTCGAGGCAAGAATGCTGGAGTGGGTTGCCATTTCCTTCTCCAAGGGATCTTCCCGATCCAGGGATCGAAGTCAGCTCTCCCGTATTGTAGGCAGACCCTTTACCGTTTGGGCCACCAGCAATTGTTTAGAATTTGTCTAATATTTTGTAAAGTATTTACATATTTGTTCTCATTGCCAAGAAATTTCCCTCTATACATATGTTATAGATGTGCAACATTATCAATGAACTCTGGCTTTGAAAACCTATTTATATGTTTGTGAGGCAGAAAGGAAAGATTCCCGTTGTAAGCCCATCTGGAAACTAGTGCAACCCTCAGGATAGCCTGAGTTTTAGCTGGCCTCTGAGAATATTTACAAAAACTGATGAGATTTCATCATTACAGCTCTCAGTGATTGAAGCCAACATATCCAATAAACAGCTATTGAACTTTGTGCTGAGGTTATGAGCATGATGCAGAGATAATTTGGAATAGAGTAGGCATATTTTGTTTTGGTCATAATGAGTTTTTGGTCAAAAGAATGTGTGCTTTTAAAATAATGGAACTGATTTTTCTTTCTAGTCTCATAAAACTTATAAAGCTGCTTATAAAATTAAGAAAAAAATGTTCCAGTATTTTAAGGATACTCAACCTGATGAGGTAAACATGCATCTATTGTTGACATCTTTGAAGGGGGTGATATGTAATTGTTTTTGATATACGAATTGGAAAATTAGCTTTAATAATGTATAACTACATTTTGTACGGAAAGATAAGTTAAAATTTCCTGACAGTACTATCTTAAATCTTTATACCAACATATTTAATAATTACATGATTTCTTAAGGGAAAGAGTTATTAATCATTTTCTATTGAAATGAGAAGGTAACTGGGTCTAGATACATGTCCCTATGATCACTGAAACATGACAGAAAATGTAATTTTCTATTTTCAGCTAAATGCTTCTACAAAAAAGGACTTTTTAAATCAGGAACTATATTATGTTTAATCAATTGTTTTATTTTAAGAATAATGAGGTTTGTTATTAGTCTTCTCTGGGGAAATAAGCTTACTTTGTAGGATTTCAAGCAAATAAGAGAATTATCTGTAAAAGTGTCATTGACAAAAAAGCTATATCTCTGCACATAAGTAATAAAGAAATAAAAATAAAATTGATAAAGATCTCATGTAAGATTCTTTTAAAAGTCTGTGCTTGGTCATTGTTTATTCTGACACCCTTATAGTGCAATCACAAATACTAAAATTGTCATTTAATTAATATTTTCACATTTATTTGATGCTGTTGTTAGCTCTATCTACCCACTAAACAATAAGACTGTTTTTTACAAAACAGCTGCAGGACACCCGAATCTTCTTCAACCTTCAGTAGTACCAAGTAATCTACATTTGGCATTCATAATATTTGTTAGAGAAAATCATTTACATGTCCAACTTTCTAAGTCAGATGCATCTTTCTTATTCCAAATTTCAAGCATATTTCATATTGCTTATTCTAACATCTTTTCCTCACTTCCTGTCATAGGCATGACTCTTAGTAATCTAGCTAATCAGTGTTGTTTATGATCCCAATCCCAATTGTCCCAAATCTTATCAGGGTCCATAATGTTTTAAAGTAAATTTCTCATTTATATCTGATAAACTACTTGTTCAGTGTTTTCAAATAATTTTATCAGCACCTAACTGGAGAAGCGTATTGGTGAAAGAAAGCAAATCAGCACTTTGACAACAGAAAGCAAAGAGAAAAAGTCTTTGAAATGCCTCGAACTCAAAGGCATAAGAGAATTCTAAAGAATGTATTTAAAGAAACATAAAGAGTCAAAGGAAGTGAGTTAATATTTTCTGTTTACTTGGAAATGTTAACAGAGAGAAAAGTAAAAATACTGTTTAAGATTCAGGAATTGGGAGTGGAATATAATAGGGTATAAACAGGTAACAAAGTTCTTGATGGGTAAGATTAAAATAAGAATAAAAAGCCAAAAAGAAAAACTCCACACACATGGTAGAAAAAGAATAAGGTTTCAGTAACTTGTGATGATGGTGACATGAGGGTGATGCGTTCTAACATGGATAGCTCTCTACCACAAAATAGAAAATAAAACAACTAATGTTTATTGAACTTATTTAAGACATAGTTCTGAGGGTTTTTCTTTCACTAATTCACTTAGTAGTCATAAAAAATCTGTGAGGTAAAAGATAATAGTGTTCTATTTTATAGACAATAAAACTGATAACATTTCCAAGGTCAACAAATCAGTTAGTGACAGACCCAGAACCAAAAATGACATGCATCATTATGCAGCCCTGTTTCCCTTCAATTGAAAAAGAAAGACAAGAGTATTACCTGGCAATATCAATCAGTTCAGTTCAGTTCAGTCTCTCAGTTGTTTCGACTGTTCAGGGTCCCATGGACTGCAGCACACCAGACTTCCCTGTACAACACTAACCCCCAGAGCTTTCTCGAACTCATGCCCACTGAGTCAATGATGCCATCCAACCATCTCATCCTCTGTCATCCCCTTCTCCTCCCGCCTTCAATCTTTCCCAGCATCAGGATCTTTCCTAATGAGTCAGTTCTTTGCATGAGGTGGCCAAAATATTGGAGTTTCAGCTTCAGCATCAGTCCTTCCAGTGAATATTCAAGACTGATCTCCTTTAGGATGGACTGGTTGGATCTCCTTCCAGTCCAAGGGACTCTCAAGAGTCTTCTCCAACACCACAGTTCAAAAGCATCAATTCTTTGGTGCTCAGCTTTCTTCACAGTCCAACTCTCACATCCATACATGACCACTGGAAAAAACATAGCTTTGGCTAAACAGACCTTCGTTGGCAAAGTAATGTCTCTGCTTTTTAATATGCTGTCTAGGTTTTTAGTAGCTTTTCTTCCAATGAGCAAGTGTCTTCTAATTTCATGGCTGCAGTTCCCATCTGCAGTGATTTGGTGAATAGCAATAAGAATGGCAAAGTGAAGTTGCTCAGTCATTTCTGCCTCTTTGCAGCCCCATGGACTGTAGTCCACCATTCTCCTCCATCCTTGGAATTTTCCAGGCAATAGTATGCTGCTGCTGCTGCTGCTCAGTCGCTTCAGTCGTGTCCGACTCTATGTGACCCCATAGACGGCAGCCCACCAGGCTCCGCCACCCCTGGGATTCTGCAGGCAAGAACACTGGAGTGGGTTGCCATTTCCTTCTCCAATGCATGAAAGTGAAAAGGGAAAGTGAAGTCGCTCAGTCATGTCCACCTCTTTGCAACCCCATGGACTGTAGTTCTCCAGGCTCCTCCATCCATGGAATTTTCCAGGCAATAGTATGAGTGGGTTGCTGTTTCCTCCTCCAGCAGATCTTCCTGACCCAGGGATGGAACCCTTGTCTCCCACATTGCAGGGAGATGCTTTCCCATCTAAGCCACCAAGGACGGCAAAGCTGTAGTTAAATGGTGCAGAGGATTCTATGGCAACTCGAGAAAAGATATCCATCTCCATGATCTCAGAACTTACTTTCGAAAGTAAGTAAACTTAAAGTAGGGCTTCCCTGATGGTGCTAGTGGTAAAGAACCTGCCTGCCAATGCAGGAGGTTCTATCCTAAGAGATACGGGTTGGATCCCTGGGTTGGGAAGATCTCCTGGAGGAGGGAGTCACAACCCACTCCAGTGTTCTTGCCTGTAGAATCCACGGACAGAGGAGCCTGGCGGGCTACAGTCCATGGGGTTGCAAAGAGTCGACATGACTGAATTGACTTAGCACACACACAAAATTAAAATAAGTGAAAAAATAGTGCAAAGGATAGAAGGGCTTGAAGTGTTCTAAGGTTCTAAAATTATTGAGTATAAAAGAGTAACTTTATATTAATAACCCATTTTTAATACATCTTAGAATATAATGTCATTACACAGTAATCTCTTGAGAATCCATTAAAGGAATAATAAAAATAATAAAATAATTATAGTCATTTTAAACATATGGATACCAAATGGCAAATAAACATCTGAAGATCTATTCAACTTCAATAGTCACCAAGGAAATATAATTCTATTCCTAGATACATACTCAAAAGAAAATATTTCTCTCCGTGTATGTGTCTGTGTGTTTCACCAAAAACACACTTAGAAGGATAGCAGAACTATTCCAATAGCCTGAGTTGGAAGTAAGCCAAATATTCATCTACATTAGATAAATAAATACATTGTGGTGTAATCATACAAAACTTTATATACAAGCATGAGAGTGAACAGTTTAAAACTAAGTGTCTCACAAATACAGTGATGAGTGAAAGAAGGCAGAAAGAATGCATGCTACACAAATTCATTTACATACAGCTCAGAGTAAAAATCCATGGTGTTAGAAGCCAGTGGTTACTTTGTGAGTGAAAACAGTCATGAAAAAGGGTTTGCACGTAGACCGTAAGGTGTGGTAAGGCTTTGTTTCTTGACCTGTGTGCTAGTTACGCAACTGTTCCATCTGTGGAAAGCCAGTAAGCTGTGTATTCATGAACTGCTATTTATAGGGGTGTATTTTGTGAATCTTTTATTTCTATTAAAGATGTCCATAAATAAAATTTTCTGGATAGAGTCAGCTATAGTGGAATATATTCCTATTTTTTTTTTTCCAAATGGCAAGATATGAACTGATACCTAAAAGGACATTGCTTCTATTAGTAATACTATCAACAAGACATAGTAATTATCTGTACCAGTTTTATTATTCAAAGTTTTATTTATATGATAGGATTTAGGAATCACATTTTAGCATTATGATTGATCATAAGTTGAGAAAGAAAATGAACCTTATGCACAAGCATGGTCATTGGTGCTAGAAGTTTCTAAAACCTGTGTACAAACTTTTTTAATGTTTCATTACAAAAGTTGTGTTCATCTAATTGATTGTGAGAAGAGAAAACCCATTGTTAGCCTCAAGTGTTCAAAGCAAATAGCACATGCTGCCTTCAAGTAGTGGTGCTAAAATTAAAGAGATTTTCCATCTCATCTTCAGGGCAATGAGTCTCATAAAAAGGCCATTTTTCCTCTATTAACATTTACATATTTTATTTTCAGAAGAAAAACTCAGATTTCTTTCTTTTAGAAAAATGCAATTTGATTCTTAATGTTTTTAGTTGATTCTTAAGCACTAATGATGAGCATGAAACAAAAAAGCTACCTTTCAGTTCAATTAAGTCACTCAGTCGTGTCCGACTCTTTGCGACCCCATGAATCGCAGCACGCTAGGCCTCCCTGTCCATCACCAACTCCCGGAATTCACTCAGACTCACGTCCATCGCGTCAGTGATGCCATCCAGCCATCTCATCCTCTGTCATCCCCTTCTCCTCCTGCCCCCAATCCCTCCCAGCATCAGAGTCTTTTCCAATGAGTCAGCTCTTCTCATGACGTGGCCAAAGTACTGGAGTTTCAGCTTTAACATCATTCCTTCCAAAGAAATCCCAGGGCTGATCTCCTTCAGAACGGACTGGTTGGAACTCCTTGCAGTCCAAGGGACTGACTCTCAAGAGTCTTCTCCAACACCACAGTTCAAAAGCATCAATTCTTCGGCGCTCAGCTTTCTTCGCAGTCCAGCTCTCACATCCATACATGACCACTGGAAAAACCATAGCCCTGATTAGATGAACCTTTGTTGGCAAAGTAGTGTCTCTGCTTTTGAATAACATATCTAGGTTGGTCATAACTTTCCTTCCAAGGAGTAAGTGTCTTTTAATTTCATGGCTGCAGTCACCATCTGCAGTTTTTTTGGAGCCCAAAAAAATAAAAGTCTGACACTGTTTCCACTGTTTCCCCATCTATTTCCCATGAAGTGGTGGGACCGGATGCCATGATCTTCGTTTTTTGAATGTTGAGCTTTGAGCCAACTTTTTCACTCTCCACTTTCACTTTCATCAAGAGGCTTTTTCATTCCTCTTCACACTCTGCCATAAGGGTGGTGTCATCTGCATATCTGAGGTTATTGATATTTCTCCCGGCAATCTTGATTCCAGCTTGTGTTTCTTCCAGTCCAGTGTTTCTCATGATGTACTCTGCATATAAGTTAAATAAACAGGGTGACAATATACAGCCTTGACGTACTTCTTTTCCTGTTTGGAACCAGTCTGTTGTTCCACGTCCAGTTCTAACTGTTGCTTCTTGACCTGCATATAGATTTCTCAAGAGGCAGATCAGGTGGTCTGGTATTCCCATCTCTTTCAGAATTTTCCACAGTTTATTGTGATCCACACAGTCAAAGGCTTTGGCATAGTCAATAAAGCAGAAATAGATGTTTTTCTGGAACTCTTTTGCTTTTTCCATGATCCAGTGGATGTTGGCAATTTGATCTCTGGTTCCTCTGCCTTTTGTAAAACCAGCTTGAACATCAGGAAGTTCACAGTTCACATATTGCTGAAGCCTGGCTTGGAGAATTTTGAGCATTACTTTACTAGCATGTGAGATGAGTGCAATTATGCGGTAGTTTGAGCATTCTTTGGCATTGCCTTTCTTTGGGATTGGAATGAAAACTGACCTTTTCCAGTCCTGTGGCCACTGCTGAGTTTTCCAAATTTGCTGGCATATTGAGTGCAGCACTTTCACAGCATCATCTTTCAGAATTTGGAATAGCTCAACTGGAATTCCATCACCTCCGCTAGCCTTGTTCGTAGTGATGCTCTAAGGCCCACTTGACTTCACATTCCAGGATGTCTGGCTCTAGGTGAGTGATCACACCATCGTGATTATCTGGGTCATGAAGATCTTTTTTGTACAGTTCTGTGTATTCTTGCCATCTCTTCTTAATATCTTCTGCTTCTTTTAGGTCCATACCATTTCTGTACTTTATCGAGCCCATCTTTGCATGAAATGTTCCCTTGGTATCTCTAATTTTCTTGAAGAGATCTCTAGTCTTTCTTATTCTGTTGTTTTCCTCTATTTCTTTGCATTGATCGCTGAAGAAGGCTTTCTTATCTCTTCTTGCTATTCTTTGGAACTCTGCATAGTATATATTTATTGCTAAAGAGGACTAAGTCTTTGTAAGTAAAAAAATAAAAATGAATGAATAATAAGAAAGTTTCCTGGAATTGGGTATAGTTTCTAAATTCTTTACCTCTATGTAGCACATTTTAATTCTACACTATTTTAAAGATCAGCAGTTTTAGTTTTCTAAGAAATTTTGCTGTCCCTGGAAATTCCATGATATTTTTTGGCAATTAAGATGTATGAATTTAAAAGTTCCATTATGTTGCCTGAGAATTCAAAGTTTCCAGATATTGGTTAAAAGAAGGAATTGTACCATAATTTTTGTAAACTCTTCTCTCTGTTTTTTCCTTCTCTTCCTTCCCATGAGCCATACTAGCCAAAAGAAAACTGTGGACTATTTTTGGTTAGTCCTGTCACCTAGAAATATGAAAGAAATAAATGATACAATTTTATCATAGAATCATTTTGTAAAAAATGCAAATTAAAATAATTTCGAAGCAGCTCTTTTGGATGGGGGGAAATGTATCGATAACTATGGCTGAGGGAGGCAGAATAAAGATCTTCCAAAGATGAGCTTGTGAATATGTTGCAAAACATGCAAACAGAAGGTGACCTTCTGGATGCCATTAAAGTTGCAAAATTGCCAGAGAGGTTAATTATCCTGCACTATTTGGGTAGGCAGAATGTAATTGCCATATTACTTAAAACTGCCCAAAAGAGGTAGAAAAGAGAATCAGAGGAAGAGATTTGAGGACAGAAGGAATGCCATCCATGTGGTGTGAGAAGAACTGGACATTTGTAGACTGAGAAAGAGGGCCAGGAGCCAAGGAATGTGGGCAGCATCTATCAGCTGGAAATGTCAAGAAAAGAAATTCTCCTTTAGGCCCTCCAGAAGGGAACCCAGCCCTGCCCACACCTTAGTTTTAGCTCGGTGAGAACTGTGCTGAACTTCTAACCTACAGAAATATAAGATAATACATTTGTGTTGCTTTAAGTTACTAAATTACTAAATTGGTAATACTTTATTATATCAGCAGTAAAAAACAAAAAAACTAAAACAGTTCTAATGAGCTGTATTTTCCAAGCAACAAAACAGGGATGCTGTTACAATCAGCTCCTCAGATTTCATGGGCAGGGACTAAGCATGAAAACAAGTGTTCAGCAGATTTTATAAAGCTGGGTAAGGAATCTCAAACTTATTCCAGTTTATAAAATATAAAGCGTGCTTCCACCAGCACATTTCTGTTGGAAAGCAGAAGAATATGCTTCACTGTGCACCGTGGGGATCTGGCAGAACTGAGGTCGGTTCCAACCAGAGTTCCTAATGCTGTCACTGAGGCCTGAAAAGCACCTGCTTACACATCATCTGCTTTAGTGCCTCTGTCTCTGGTTATTGGGCAGTGCTTCAAATAGTACATTTTGTGCCAATCCAAAGCAGCTCTATACACATTCCCTGCAGATCAAGCTCTAAGAGCCGAAGGTCACTGTGAACTAGCAATAACTTAGAGGTGTTTTACTGAGACATCTAAGGAAAAAGACTAAGCTATGGAATATGATTTGAGATGCAATTAGCTCCTGGTATTGATAATGTAAATGAAGACTCAAGTAAAGGACAGTGTTGAATTCCCCTTTTGCTGATGCCTATGACCGTGTTCTCTCAGGATACAAATGACAACAGAGAAAAAGAATCTATCAGAGTCAAGTACGTTGGAAAACAGCTTAAGCTCACTCCTGCCAAAGTTGGCATCAGAATTGAGCTGTCTCTGGTACTCAATTGCTTACAGCTGAAATGTAAACCACAGAGAGAATAACTTCACACAGAGATACTGCATCTGTAAAAATTGTTCATTCATGAATTGGCAAGAAATAGATGTAGGAGACAGAGTATATAGACTGAAATTCCAATGTGGGAGTAAATAATTACTGAAATATAACTTTAATTAGATTTGTTCCCAATGTCTACATACAAAATATAAAAAAAAGAAGAAAGAGATTAGGTTCATTCACATCCAGTGTATGAACCACTTTCAAACAAGGAGTATTAATTTTGCTACTATAAGCCAGAGTATGAAATGGTCACTGGATTAATTGGATCCTTATGAAATAGATCAGGTTGTGTAGCCTGCCTTAGTGATTTTTTTTTTCCCCTATGCTTTTACAGTCAAACTAGTGAGGCAGAGGTTGACTGACTCTTTTGGATAAAATATCAGAATGGAGTCTTTGTGTATCTGAACTTTTCCATATTCAAAACACTAGGGAAGTGAAAGTGACACTTATGTATTTTATAACTTATTTTCACTGTCTCTGATTATTTCAGATTGAATGGAGCTATGGAAATATGGCACCTTCTGACATCTCATGACTGATGAACTATAGCTCTGATTTTTATGATGATTGATTTTATTTTTCAATTGTTTTGATTTCTGAAAATTTAAACACCACTTAGCATGAGATTGATAATGGTTATTTGTCATGTAGAAATTCTGACTTAGATTTATGGAATTGCTTGACATATTTCTGACCTGCTTGTACGTGAGAATCCCTATTATTTTGTTCATATGTGAATTTGAAATGAAACGAGGATATTTGCTATTAGATTAGCATGAGAAGGGCAAGTTCTTATTATTGGCACCACCGGTTTTGGTGACAAAAAATACTGCAGTTTATGACGTTCCTCCCAGTAGAATGTATGTACATATACACATACATATATATTTATTTCTCCCCCTCAAAATAAGCCCTTCTAGCAATATCACATTAATTTAAGAATGACTGTTCTTTGAGTATAAGCCACTATCAAATGATCAAATAAGTTTTTAAATAGTAATTGCACATAATAAAAAGAAAGACGAGTTTATTCTTGGACCCAGCTGGCTAGCAGGCATTTATTATCTGTGATACTTATATATGTCAGTGTGAGTTCATCACATCTAAAAGATTTTTTGCTTTCACCTGAAATAATCATAGAAATTTTGAGTTGGAGCTGACCTAAGACATAACCTTGCTTAACCACCCACCTAAAGTAGAAATTATCAGTGTCAGTATCTCTGACAAGTGGTCATTCATTATATGCTTCAAAGTACTACAAGTGATAAGAAACCCCGTGCTCTGTGATTCAGATAATTTTATTGTTGAATAAACCAGTTTTCTAACAATATTCTCCTGTATGGTGAGGCATCTGCATCTTCTTAATATATATCCATTGAATATCTGTTTCGTCTTAGAGCTCTAAGACTGTGGTAGCTGTTAACATATTCCTCTCCCTTTGTCTCAACTTCTGTTACTCTTAATCCTATCTTTGCTCTTTAGACATGTCCTCCAAAGCTGTTGTGTACACTGCTCGCCATGTTTTGGATACACGCTGATTTTTCAATGGACTTTTAGAACTTTGGTTTGAAAACATTATTGGATTTTTCCAAAGTAGACAGACTTCAGGCTTAGATACTGTCTGTCAGTCTTTCAAATTCTGTTATTCCATTGAAGACCACGCTTTGTATGTATTATTATTTAAATCATCTTGTTTTCTTAGGCCTCAAGTTAGACTTTGGGTTTATTTCATTTTATTCAGTGTGAATTTAGTATTCAACAGACTGCCCTTTAATTCCAGAATCGCCCCCGCCCCAGCCCCATATTATTTGCAGTTGACTTTTTTTTAAACATGAATGCAACATTTCACAGTTTGCAATGTCAGGGCATATTATTGCACTAATTTTAAAATTGTCTTATGCAATGCAGAGGTAGTTATTCCTTTGACATAGTATAATCTTTTAAAGGTTGTATTCTGAGTCTTCATCCATGTCATCTATTTAAAAAAAAAAAGTTCTCCAACAATGAGCCCAGTGACTGGTTTCTGTGGCATATTTTAAGAAGCCTCTTTCCATTAATCATCATACATAATGTAGTATTTCCTTGACTTGATATGAAGTCTTTTTGTTACTTGAATAAATGTTTCCTGAAACAACACAGAATATCATTACAATTTCTAGGCATTTTCTCATTATACCTGTTCCAACTCAAGCATATTCATACACGTTCAGTTTCTTTTAACACACCCATTTTAGTTTGAAGGACATGCTATACCCTAGCAGAATACTGGAGTGGGTCACCATTCCCTTCTCCATGGGACCTTCCCAACCCAGGGATCGAACCCAGGTCTCCCGCATTGCAGGCGGATTCTTTACCAGCTGAGCCACCAGAGAAGTTAAGTAATCATTATTTTCTCTTCTAGATTTCCTAAAGCTAATACTTTTGCTTAGCACCATTTTCTAAAATTTTATCTTTGGAAATGGACACTTCTTCCATCTTTTGCACATAACTGTTTTCAAATATTGGCTTTTTGCCAAATTTAAAGAGCTTAAGAAGCAGGGAAGTTATAATAAGTAACTAGTTGCTATTATAACTCATTACCAATTCTGTAGCCTATAACAGAAGTTCACAAATATATCCACCATCTTAAATATAGCCAGTGGTATTGCCATGATGTTGGTGCTGTGTCGTTTAATTTGGAAACTCATTCATAGATATATAGTCTTAAGTTTTCTGGATATTTATGTGGGTATATATGTTTCTCATGTCCAATTTTTCTACATAGTCTTTTTGTAATTAAAAATATATACATTTTCTTGGAAATAATACAATCAAAAGACCAATTTTATTATGTGGGAGAACCAATAAAGTCAATTAAAAGTCTACATGAATAGACATGAAGACAAGGCACAATAGATAAATCAATGGATTTTACAAAGATTCTTGTGTTTAACATTTTCAGATAACAGTGTATTCTGAGTCTATAGGATTTTTTTCCCTCAGTGACACTTCCATTTCATTATTAAAAATACAACTGCTTAAAATAGAGTTTGTTAGGAAAAGACTGTACAATTCAATGGGGCTTCCCTGGTGGCTCAGTTGGTAAAGAATCTGCCTGCAGTGCAGAGACCCGGGTTTGATCCCTGGGTCAGGAAGACCCCCTGGAGAAGGAAATGGAAACCCACTCCAGTACTCCCCTGCCTGGAGAATTCCATGAACAGAGGAGTTGGGCTGTTTACAGTCTATGGGATTGCAAAGAGTCGGACACGACTGTGTGAGTAGCTTTCACCTTCGCTTCATTAGTATTTGACTCTTGTTGAATCTCTGGACAATCCAGAGATTCAAAAATGACTAATACTTTGTTCATGAGTCCTAAAATATACCTGGATATCTATACAAACAATAAAGCAGAGCAGTATAACTGTGGTTGAATATACGTGTAGTTATAACAATGCTATGAGAGTTCAGAAGAATATAATATTTGAATATTATAAACAAGGAATTATTCGTTTAAGTGTTATGGACTAGTGTCTTTTCAAAATTCACACTTGAAGCCCTAGCCCCCAATATGACTGTGCTGGGAAATGGTACCTTTAGGGGATTAGTTAAGGTGAAATAAGGCCATAAGGATGGGAACCTAATCCATTGGGACTGGTGTCCTTATAAAAAAAAAAAAATGATGCCATCAGTTCTCTCTCTCTGCATATACAGAGAAAATTACATATGAAGGTGCTATGAGAAGGCTCCCCTAGAAGCACAAGGGAGAGACCTCACCAGTAACCAGCTTTGTTGGCCCCATGATCTTGGACTTCTGGTAGACTCCAGAGATGTGAGAAAACAACTTTCTGTCTTTTGAGTAACATAGACTATAGTATTTTGTTACAACAGTCTGATAAAGTAGGTGGCTATTAATCTGCTTTATTAGCAGACTAATAAAGTAGGTGACAGCAGCCCACTCTACCACACGAGTCAAGTGGGGCTCCTCGTCTTCATTCACATGAAGTGGTTCATGATTATTTTTTACAAATAACTTATGATTTTTGTTCTTATGATGTAACATGCATGTGAAATTGATAATTTTATTATAATACATACAAATCAGAATTGAACTGGTTAAAAATGGCATCTAAGAACTGAGAATGGCATTCATATGCTAAAGTCTCTGAAAACCATTTTACGTATATTATTGCCTGTAATCCTCAGTAACTAGGTTTTTCTCCAGTTTACAAAAACAAAACAAAACACTGAGGAAGAGAATAAGTTTAGTTACTAAGCAACCCTCACAACCCTCTAAGCCCTCGAGTTTAACTATCACAATAGACTGATTTGGAGAGAGGGCAGCTGTTATGATGAATATATAAGACATTTAATTAAAATTAACCAGGTCTTCTATAGGAGTTGTCTGTTTTTGCAGTGTAACAAACCCTAGCTTCTAGTAACTTGGGTTACTGAGTAGGCTGTGTGTGAGTCCTTCCCCAGTTAGAATGTGATATGAGAATAAATGCTATAAGGAGTAATAATCATGATGAGATATTTTAAGAACTTTGGGGAAAAGTGACCCGAGTTATGAATTCAACCAGTTGGATGAATATATGGCATATGCTAAAGTTTTAGAGTATGGCTTTAGCTTCTCTGTGATACTTAAAGAATGCCCTAGTTCATGTACACACTTTCAAAATACATACCAAGAACCTAAATATAAAGCACATACCAAAAACAAAACCAAAAAATAAATAAATAAACAAAAATAGAATTCTGGGATATGAAAGGAAATTTGCTGAAAGCATTATTGTTACTGTAATTGATGTTATTTATGTCAGTTTTCTTTTTAGAGGCTATTTTTTTAAAAGATAAAATGCTGTAATATGGAAAAAAGTGAGCATATATTTAATTTAAACCTTGTTTTAATCCATGGGAGCTTCCCTTGTGGCTCAGCTGGTAAAGAATCTGCCTGTAATGTGGAAGACCTGTGGTCAATCCCTGAGTTGGGAGAAGGGAAAGGCTACCCACTCCAGTATTCTGGCCTGGAGAATTCCATGGACTGTAGAGTCCATGAGGTGGCAAAGAGTCGGACATGACTGAGCAATTTTCACTTTCACTAATCCATGCATATACCAAATAGTGAAAACAGGATTTCACCTCTTATCTTTCTCTAGAAAATAATTACAAAAGTAATAAAGCAAAAGTTTGTTGGGTAATTGGAAGGAAGAAACAGTATAAATTCATTGCACTCCTAACTAACATTGTACAGCAGTGTTACACTGGGCAAGATAAGTGGAAAAAACTGTAATAAAATAAAAGAATCAGAACCTAAATCTAGACAATAGATGAAGTAGAAAACAGTTATATGGATTGCATCTCAATTTTGGCTTCATGAAGTATAACCTGTCTGGGTCAGAGGACAGAGACTTCCTCCCCAAACCTCAAATATCTGAGAAAAGACGATTTAACAGCAAGAGTGAAACTACTGCCGCAAGGCCAAACAACGGAAGAGCATGCCTCTGGCCCTCTGTGTCAATGGCAGCAGGTCTCTGGCAAGAGAGGAGTGTGGCCTTTGAAGTATAGGAATCCTTTTCTTCACTTGTGAGCTTGGGCTACTCTTGAACTGCTGTGGTTCAAGCGGTAACCCTCGTGCTCCTAGCCCTCTTTGGTTCTTTCTTTCTTTCCACCTCAGTTAATCCTTTTGTCTTCCCTTCTTCATCAGTATTATCCTAAGTCTCTGCTTGGGATTTTCCAAATCTTGAAAGTAGGTAAATGAATCCGACTCCCAGGGAACTCTGATTCTGGTGGAAAGGAAAGAAGAGGTGATAGGAGACGATCACTTGTTTATGGAGAATCTACCTTACCTGCCTCTTTTTGTTCCAATATCACGACAGTGAGATTGGTCCTTTATAACATTTTCAGAAACTGAGATGCATAGTTTTTAGAAAGCTGTCAAATATTGGAGATAAGTAAGCAAATTATCTTTCAAGTCAGAAGATAAATGCATCAGCAACTTTAAGACTGTGCAGATGTTATTAGTGACATGTAGAAGAAAGACACTCAGTGAATTTAGGTATGTCTGTTGGGGATATGGGAGAACTGAGTGGCCACAAAAGGCTTGATGGAGAAGAAGATAGGAACTTAACTGTAAAGAACAGTAGATTTAAATTGAATGATAATATGGGAAATGGTGCTCTGGGCACACCAAGCTGTATTTGCAAAGTCAAGGTACTCTGGGGAAATATAGGATCCAAATATCCCATAATTTGTGAGATATGAGTATCACAGGATACATGATAGGAATGGAAGTCACAGAGTTTGAACAGATTGCAGCAACAAGATGAAGAAGCATCTAGTATGATATGGCACGAAATTTAAACTTTATCTTGAAGGCAGTGGTATTTCACCCAGAGATTTTTAGCAGAGTAATTGCACAATCAGAATGCACTTCTAAATTTACTCAGAAATAAGGAGAAATGGAGAAAATCAGTGTAGGAGAGAAATGATGCTAAGTCCTCAAGCAGCGGTAGTGTGGATGGTAGCAGCACTTGGAGAGAAATCTGAAGTGACTAATTGTGTGCCCAGCACAGCCGCTTTTATAGAAATAGAAAAATGGCACTTACAAAGCCATGCTTGATGACTGGCCTATACATTTACATATCTCATACATGTATGTGTATATTTAATGAGGAAGAGGGAATAGTTGGCATTTGTATATCAGAGGAGCACACTGCTTTTAGAATAAGACACACGTGGGTCACAAAGAGTCAGACAGGACTGAGTAACTTCACTCGCACTTTCAAAGGTTCTGCTAGTATGCAAAGCGTATTAATGCTTTACATAAATGTATTGCTTTTGCATGTGCACCAGCAGTTCAGTTCAGTTCAGTCACTCAATTGTGTCCGACTCTTTGTGATCCCATGAACCGCAGCACACAAAGCCTCTCTGTCCATCACCAACTCCCAGAGTCCACCCAAACCCATGTCCATTGAGTCAGTGATGCCATCCAACCATCTCATCCTCTGTCGTCCCCTTCTCCTCCTGCCCTCAATCTTGCCCAGCATCAGGGTCTTTTCCAATGAGTCAACTCTTTGCATGAGGTGGCCAAATACTGGAGTTTCAGCTTCAGCATCAGTCCTACCAATGAACACTCAGGATTGATCTCCTTGCAGTCCAAGTACTCTCAAGAGTCTTTTCCAACACCACAGTTCAAAAGCATCAATTCTTTGGCGCTCAGCTTTCTTCACAGTCCAACTCTCGCATCCATACATGACCACTGGAAAAACCATAGCCTTGACTAGACAGACCTTTGTTGGCAAAGTAATGTCTCTGCTTTTTAATGTGCACCATACTTCCACTTATATTCTGCATACTTCCCACAGGAATCATGGTCTTCATACTGTGCAGGCAAAAAGTTCTATAAAGTAGATTTCTATGACATTAATTGTGTTTTCTTTACATAGTAACTCTCTGTTACAAACCAAATTTTTAAAGAGTAATCTTATCTAGTTGAAACAAATCCAAAGTAAAAATGGTTATAAATCATTTACTGGGATATGTTTTTGCTATCATTTAAGAGAAAATTAATCTAACACTCTATAAAAATATAATGCCACAACCAAACATCACTCCCTGTTTCTGTTTAGTTGTGTGGAAATTCTCAGTTATGTAAAGAAATTGCTATGTGCATTAATTACAAGTTTTACCAGTAGTTGTATGAAGTTTTTCAGCCCCAGAAAGGAATTCTGGCTAAAGTCTGGTTACTATTTTAACATTATATTAATATGCTTCTTTGTGTTGCAAAGTAAGGGAGAGACTTATAGGTGCTTTTATTTAAGAATATATTTCATCCTACTCATTTTTTTCTTCTTGATATTCACTTCTTAATTACAAACTATAATTATATCATCATATTTTTAAATATTATTGTGTTAATTTCCCCATATTTTATTCTATGTCCTTCAAACATGATTTTTAATCAAAAGTTTGTGCTCTAAGACTTTTTGATTTGCCTTCTAAAATTTATTTTATCATTGTGTTTCTCTATGTTATAAACATGCTCAAAACAATCTATCTATCCTTCTAGTATCTGAATCATTGCTCTTTTGTGACATGCACTAGTTGAAAGTCCTTTCGTTTTCCGTCAGTCTCCTTGAATCTCTTGCCATTTGCCATTCTGGAACTCAGTATACAAAAGTTCCTCTTTATTCTGTTTTCATCTATGGTTCAGTCCAAGTATACTCATAACACAGTGCATCTCTCTGCCTTTAAAACAAATAGTCAAACCTATAAAGTAGGCCTTAGTCTTGTCTTCCAACACCAAGGTTATTGCATAGTTTTCTGTTCTAAGTTTTTGAAAAAAATTCCTAAGAAATACTGAGCCCAGATATAAAGGTCAGGTAGCAATGTGTACACAGATACTCAATAACAATGTGTCTCCTGAGTCACACAGGACAGAGAGTCAGGGACTGTGAGAAATTTTGACTGAAATCTATAAAGCATGAGCAGTGTGGATAGGCAAAAACACAGGTTTTCTCTTTCCTCTTCTGCCTGTGCATAAGCTTAGTGAGACAGAAAAATAGCCATGTACTTCATCATGGTGATCAATACAAATTTTTGTTGAAAATCTTTTATGTGCAGAGCACAGTTCCAAATCCTTGGGAATGTAAAAAATTATAAAACACAGATCCTGCTTTTAAGTATCTTTAATTTAGATGTAGAGTCATTATGTCTATAATATATAAAACATACATTTTGGATCCATAAAGAATGAAAGAGATATTTCACTTACTATAAAAAAAACAAAACAAAACATTGATTGGAAGTTAAACTTTCTGATGAGTTCCAATGATGCTTTCACTTTTCTTTGTTTTGTCCTGTTTCCTACTCCTTTTTTTAGGAAAAATCTTGAGGTTTAGCCATTCTCAGACTGGGCTATAATGTTGTAGGGAAGGAAATTCCCCTAAACATGCACACATGTTAAGTACAGCTACAACAGCTTTCAGTCAACACACAATAACATCCTCTCTGATCAGCAGGAGCAGGTCCATTAAGATAAATTATAAACAATTCTATGAAACAATAAATAACATTAAAGCACTTCTGTTTGTATGAGCACAGCACAAGTTGGCATCACCTGTCTTTACATCTTGGGCTTCCCTGGTGGCTCAGCGGTAGAAGGATCCACCTGCAGCACAGGAGTTGCCAGTTTGAGCCATGGATCAGGAAGATCCCCTGGAGAAGGAAATGGCAACCCCCTCCAGCATTCTTGCCTGGGAAATGCCATGGACAGAGGAGCCTGGAGGGTTACAGGCCCGTGGGATTGCAAAGGAGTCTGACACAACTTAGCAATTATGCAAAAACAGTCTTTACATACATATACTAGATTAAATGTAAGATGAATCATAAGCAAAATAAAATTATACCTCTATAATACATTAAAAATATGTTTAAAGAGGGGTTTAATGTAAAAGTAAAACTATAAAGTAGATTGAAATGTTGGTAGATATTCAGAGTATTGATAAATATTTAGAATGCTTAACTTGAAAAATATGTGTAGTATTTCATGCTCTTCATGTATAAGAGTATTTACAAATCAATAAAGAGAATGAGCATCTTATAATATTAAATGAAAGAATGAGGAGGTCAATTTGGTAGGAAGATTCAAAATTTATATTTTTTATGCTATCTGATTACATGTGTCTACCATTTAGCTATCTACTCATCCATACATATGCATGGCTCTAAAGTAATTTTTAAAGATGTGTATAGTTTGTATTTTCTTTATTTTCTCCTGTATTTGTAACTTTCTACAAAAATGATATTGATGTTATTAAAACAATCAGAGATAGTGTGCTAAGTTCGTGTGTAAATTTCCGTAGCCTTCTCAAAAGCTATTTGTGCCAAAATATTTCAAAAGACATATTAAGGAGTAATGCTCTGTGAACCCTTTATTTCTATAACCCCTTACTAAGGAATCAGTCAAAGACATATCAGAAGTTATTCACACAAGTTAATTGATACCATTATAATCAGCATTTATTATAAACTTTTGGAAAGAATCTGTTCATCAACAATTGGAAAATACTTAAAAATATTGTTTGAAATAATTATGAGGTAGAATACTATGCAACCAAATACATCATATTTGGAGGTAGACTATTATGCAAGCAAATAGATCATATTTGGAATTAATATTTAATGGCTTGAGAGAAAGTTTATAGTAAAAGGATAAATAAATACAAACACTATATAACATATACTGACTCATTCAAAGATGTACATTTAGGCACACATAGGGTTTAATGTTCATAGAATAATACTATAAGTAAATATATTAACATGAAGTTTCTCCCAGTAGAATTTCAATTTTATGATTTTTTTATGTTCTATAATATCTCACCATGAAATCATATTGCTATTACAGTCAGATAAAAAGATAAATGGTGCATAAATTGGGGCTAGATGTCAATCAATTTATCAGGTTTTATAGTAATGGATACAAAAAACTGATAGGGTATTTTTCATACTGAGCTTTACATAAAAGTGGAAGTAAGAGAGAAAAAAGTAGAATAGAAAATGTAGTTAGTTTTTTGTGGGTGTGTGAATTTCTTAACTACCAGGAAACACACTAAGCAGGCAGCTGTGGTTAGAAGATAGATTCATAATTTAGGAATGAGGAAGTTGGAAGCTACTCAGGAGCCATTTGACTTCCAGCAGGACTAGATGAGCACTGATATCCTATTGTCATGGGGCTGAGAAATAGCCCGGAGGAAGTGATTCTGAGTAATTTCCATGTGCGGTGTTTATGTTGCGGCCTGCCGGAGAGTTTTTCTGTAAGTACTGTTATGAGTCTTGGGTACCAGCAGGCTCGCTGGCCTGATGCGTGCTCCAGAATGCCAGATTCACAGATTAGACACACTGGGTACATATCGAGATTTAATGAGGAGTTCACTAATTATGCTATCTCAACCTTATGTAACTACTAAGGGTTTCAGGAGGGAAAAAAAAAAAAAAAGCCCTGTTTGTTTCCATAAAAATCCAAAGAACTTATGCTATCATGTTCTTCAATAATTTCCAGGTTTTTAACAGTGCCATTTTGAGATTTAACAAAAGTCAGTGGACAGGAAAAGACAGGAAGTAAGGAAGGTATATTTTTTCTAAATGTCCTAAGTAACAAAACATATCCAATCTGGCTCTATTATTATTATATATTTGAGTGAGAAATCAGCATGTAATTTCACTGACCTCTGTGCTTCTATTCAGACCCTGACTATCCCTTGCCCACAAAGCAACCACAAGTCTCATTTTGAAACCAAACACATTTTATCTTGCCCCTACTGTAAATCTCCAATAGTATGTTATACTTCATAGTACATACTACACCACCAAGACGCTCTACAAATAGGCCCTCCTCTCTCCATCCTCACCTTGTACCACAGTGCCCTACGGACAGGACTGAACCACAAGCTTCTGCTGACTTCTCAAACACTTCAGCTCAATCCAACCTTAAGATGTTTGTACCGGCCATTCCAGCTGAATTAAATTCTATTTCCTATGACCTTTTTATGGAGAGTTCATGCTGTGGAGAATGTATTCTAACCTAAGCTTATATGTAATTCTCTCACAATGTTTTGCAGACCATCCCATCTGAACCTTGCTTCTCAGGCACTTCCTGCTTAATCACTCCAATTTTATGCTGGATCTGTGAAATTATGGTTTGTATGTATCTCATTCAGTCACTACATTCTCTGTGTCTAGTTATTGCTGAGTACATAGTAGGGTCTCGGACTTCCCTGTAGCTCAGATGGTAAAGAATCTGCCTGCTAATGCAGGAGACCTGAGTTTGATCCCTGGGTTGGGCAGATCCCCTGGAAATGGCAACCCACTCCAGTATTCTTGCCTGGAGAAGCCCATGGACAGAGGAGCCTGGCGGGCTATAGTCTGTGTGTTCACAAAGAGTTGAACATGACTGAGCGACTAACATTACTACTAGTAGGCACTCTCTCTCTATATATATATGTGTGTGTGTGTGTGTGTGTGTGTGTGTGTTTCCAATTGTGAAGGTTATTTCCAGTCCAAAATAACAGTGTCAGAAACAACACCTATAGTTTAAGGTTGCTGTTGCAGGTGTAGAGAACATGTGAAATAAGCAATTATTATCTAGAATTTTCACCTAAACCATGTTACTGTACAATTGTTAACCGAGAGTTGGCAAGAGAGTGCTTTTACCTGAGAAACATCAAAGAAAGGACATTTCACATTAGAAAAGGATCTAATACAGAGTTAAGGAAAAAGGAAAACATGCATACTCATATTGGATATGATATCATTTAACCATCAAAAGACTCTGGAATATTTTAAAATATTTTTATCACTGTCTCTGCTTATTTAACTTAAATGCAGACTGCATGCATGCGTGCTCAGTCACTTCAGTCCTGACCTACCCTTTGCGACCCTATGGACTGTAGCCTGCCAGACTCCTCTGTCCATGGGATTCTCCTTGCAAGAACACTGGAGTGGGTTGCCATGCTCTCCTCTAGGGGATCTTCCCAACTCAGGGATGGAACCAGTGTCTCATGCATCTCCTGCAATGCAGCAGATTCTTTACCACTGAGCCAAGGAGGAAGTCATTTATGCAAAGTACATCATGCAAAATGCTAGGCTGGATGAATCAGAAGGTGGAATTAAGATTGCCGGGAGAAATATCAATAACCTCAGATACGCAGATGACACCAACCTAATGGCAAAAAGTGAAGAGGAACTAAAGAGCCTCTTAAAGTTGAAAGAGGACAGTGAAAAAGCTGGCTTAAAATTCAACATTCAAAAAACTAAGATCATAGCATCTAGGCCCAATACTTCATGGCAAATAGATAGGGAAACAATGAAAACAGTGAGAGACTTTATTTTCTTAGGCTCCAAAATCACTGCAGATGATGACTACAGCAATGAATTATAAGACTCTGGCTCCTTGGAAGAAAATCTTTGACAAACTTAGACAGCGTATGAAAAAGCAGAGACATCATTTTGCCTTCAAAGGTCCAGATAGTCATAGCTATGGTTTTTCCAGTAGTCATGTACAGATGCAAGAGTTGCACTGTACAGAAGTCTGAGTGCTGAAGACTTGATGCTGTAGAACTGTGATGCTGGAGAAGATTCTTGAGGGTCCCTTGGACTCAAACCAGTCAACCTTAAAGAAAATCAGTCCTGAATATTCATGGAGGAACTGTTGCTGAGCCTGAAGCTCCAGTACTTGTGCCACGTATGTGAAGAGCTGACTCGTTGGAAAAGACCCTGATGCTGGGACACATTGAGCGCAGCTGGAGAAGCGGGTGACAGAGGATGAGCTGGTTGAATGGCATGACCAATTCAATGGCTGTAAGTTTGAGCAAACTCTGGGAGGTAGTGAGGGACAGGGAAGACTTTCACGCTGCAGTCCATGATGTCGCAGAGTCAGGGACGACTGAATGACTAAACAACAGCAAATCAAATACTGGAACTAAGACCCACAGGAAACAGGGGACAAAACTGATGACATTATAGCTAATGATAGAAATATTATTTAATTCATGTTCCTCTAATTCAAAGTTAATTTCCATCAAACCAGGTTAAGAGTATCTTCATAAAATAGTTTATAAACAGCAAACCTCTTCCTTAAAATCAAGATCTTAATTAGAACCCCAATATGTAGAGGAACTTTTTGCTATGGCTTCCATGGAAAACTGAATTCCCCCTTTGGAGCTTCTCACATATTTTCTTTGTATATTTTCATGTTTTCATGTGGGTTTAATCAAACCTTAAAGGCTTAGATGTCAGTCTGTCTTTGAAAAGTCACTCTGCCTGCCTGGTCTCTATATGTTTCTATGTTGGTTTGTTGACGTCTCTCAAATTTAGTTAGAGGAAGAACATGGGGGCAAGGATATGGTTGAGAAGAGGAAATTTGTTTTCTAGCTTTATTTGCTCGTGCTCATTTGGAATACTCTTAAATGGGCTGATGTAAGTGGTGCTACATGATTAGTTTTGTAGTTAATTTTCAGTTAACTGTATAAATATAGTACTATTGAACCCTCCACGTGCTGATCAGACACATGACACATGTATGCATATGTGAATACATACATGTGTACATGCAATAGTCCATTCCCCATTTCCCGATGTATGTTCCCTAATTATTACCATTAATTATACATATACAGTCCATAGAATTATCCTATATTATATATTATACTATATATACTATGCCGTCCATGGAATTCCCCAGGCCAGAATACTGGAGTGGGTAGCCTTTCCCTTCTCCAGGGGATCTTCCCAACCCAGGGATCGAACCCAGGTCTCCTTCATTGCAGGTGGATTCTTTACCAGCTGAACCACCAGGGAAATCCAATTATTACCATAGTTTATTTTTTATTTTTTTTAATATGCCACTTACTGAATCAAAGAAAATTGGAGAATAAGGAATATTTGTCTCCTGTAACAACCAAGAGGGATGCAAGCTGCAGATCAGTGCCTGGCATGGGCAGCTCAAATGTGATGCACAAAGTTAGGATGTAGTTTTATGCCCTGACTTGGGGAATTAGGACAGTGGGACGTAGTGGTGATCTGCAAGGTTGTACTGGAGAGAGAATGACCGCTCAAGCAGAAGGCCAGGTGCCAGGCTGAGCTGCATGTTACCACCATCGTGACACAAAGGTTTGCCTCTTCACAGCTGTTCTCCTCCTTATTCACAGACCTTCCAGGCCTCCTAGTTCTCCAGCTATTTGCTAGCCATGGAGGACCATATCATGGGCTGGCTGAGGAATTCGTGATGTCAAAAATGCAAATCTCAGCAATACAGCTGTCCTTGCCTCTATCCATGGTGTATAATTTCCCCAATTAAACCTGCAAATTATCTGATTACAACCCTTTTCCAAACAAGCAGCTACTTGTATAACTTTCTCACAACAGCACAAGCATCAAGAAAATTTATATCTCTGTCTTACATATTATTGTTGTTCAGGCACTAAGTCATGAATCCAGTATGAAAGCACACAAATATAGGAAGTGTTTTCTGAAGTTTTTTGACCATGAATGAGTTTTAATATTCTAGTAGTTTGAGCAAATAGAAGTCTGTGATATTCCTCTGTCCTTGGGGTCGCTAGAGTCAGACACGACTGAGTGACTTCACTTTCACTTTTCACTTTCATGCATTGGAGAAGGAAATGGCAACCCACTCCAGTGTTCTTGCCTGGAGAATCCCCAGGGGCGGGGGAGCCTGGTGGGCTGCCGTCTATGGGGTCGCACAGAGTCAGACACAAGTGAAGCAACGCAGCAGCAGCAGCATTAAAAAGGTGATAGAATATGGTTCTGTAAATAAATTAACTGCTGAAATTATAAAAAATATGATCACTTGCTATTTATTACATTAGAAAAAGATATATCAGAATAATATCAACTCATCGTATTAGATGCTATATATAATCACTTTATAATATTTAACAAATGCATATTGAAATTGGATAATGAAGCAAATGATATCACTAAATATCAAGTAGAGGTCAGCAAATGCTTTCTGTTAAAGAACAGATAGTAAATATATTAACCTCTGAGAGCTATGCAAATCTCTGTGATAACTATTCAATTCTATCATACAGAGAAAAACTAGCCACACACAATATGGAAGGAAATGAGTGTAGCCAGTTTCATATACAATTACATTTTCAAAAGTAGAAAACAGGTCTTATTTGGCCCAGGGACCATAGAAAGCCAATCCATGGACTTAAGTTATTATCCAGGTTGTCGATGATGCAATGGCTGAATACTATCTGGTGTCTATACATCAGTGCAAGGAAATAACAAGCAGAGGATTTGTTCAATGAGGAATTAATGGTGCATTCTTTGATATGGAGATATTTTCCTGAAAGAAGATTGAATACATAAAAGTTAGAATAATTTTAAAGGTATATATGGTATTTTACCCATGGCCTAAAATATATTTTAGCTAAAACTATAATTATATAGCGATTTATTTCTTTTTTCTTTCTTCTTTCCTTCTTTCCTCCTTTCTTTTTCCTTACTTGCTTTGATTTTCTTTAAGTTTAGTTACTTTTTTTTCTTTTTAAAACCTTTTAATAGCATCTTTCATAATGCAATTCTTTCCAAATATAGTTTAGGAAATTCTTTTTGAGAGGAATCATGGCAACAGTGCATCTTGTTTTAAATAATATTAATTGTTGCTGTTGCTCAGTCTCTCAGCTGCGTTCAACTCTTTGCAACTCCATGGACTGCAGCATGCCAGGCTCCCCTATCCTACACCATCTCCCAGAATTTGCTCAAACTCATGTCCATTGAACTGATGATGCCATCCAACCATTTCATCTATTTTATAATAATAGATGTTTTTTCTTTTCAGTGGCTGTATTCTACAGATAATTTTCTGAATTACCCATTTGCCACTGCTGAAATAAATTATTTCTTCATATATTAGTCACTGTAGATGCTAGTTGAAATAACTCAGCCCTGATATAGAAAAGTAAATTTCTTTAAAAATATGATATTAATAATTTTTGAAGATTCAGTTAGTAAAAACAATAATTCCTTACAACCAGTAAATAACTATTATCTTTTATCATTTTCTATGTTCTATAATTTCAAAGTTTGGAAAATTTGCTTCTATTCTGTTCTGACACAATATTGAAGTATAATTTTGAACAGTCCCAAACTGATTCAAATATGTTTGAGATTTAGTGTTATTTGAGGTCCTTTCTTTACCTGGGATTTATCAGTAATAGAATAGCAGCAAGTCAAAAACCTTTTAGGTAAGTCTCCTATATTTACCATTCTGTAAATGAATCTATTTAGGTTAAGGGTCTGGGAAATAGTCAGAATGCAGGAAACCTTCAGAAAGTGGACAGGAAGAAAGAAAACAAAACAACTCCATAATAGTCCTTTCATCACCCAGGAAACAAATCTTTCTTCATGAGGAAATACCATAGCATCAAATTAGACATTTTTTCTTATGTGCTATCTGTTCTGTTTGGTTTATAAAAGAACTGATGAAAGAATTATGAGTCATGCACTTGGTTGTGATGTTTTGACAAAGCGGGGATACAAATAAAGAACATGAAGCATGGTTGTAGCAAACCTAGAAATGCAGTCTTTTCCAGTGGTTTGCTACTCATAAAAGTTTGAAACCACCTAGAGCCAAATTACATCTCCATTAGTCAGGAAATAAAACACTAGGTACTTCTGAAGCAAGGAGGTTTATAAAATTAGTAAATAAATGATAAAATAAATGATTGACCTAAGTGCCAGTTTGGGCCCATATTTTGCTTAAATTCGGCATCTTCTTTTTCTTTTACACTTACTAAATTATTGCTGTATTATATATATACAGCTTATGTGCACGTACACATACATATGTACCAATACATGCGTGTGTGTGTGTGTGTGTGAGCTAAGTTGCTTCAGTCATGCCCAACTCTCTGTGACCCCACGGTTGGAGCCTGCCAGGCTCCTCTGTCCATGGGATTCTCGAGGCAAGCATACTGAAGTGGGTTTTCATTTCCTCCTCCAGGGTATCTTCCCGACCCAGGGATCAAACCGGCATCTCTTAGTTGTCCTGCATTAGCAGGCGAGTTCTTTACCATATATATCTCAACAGGTCTAAGCTTTGCTTTACTACTTTAATGTATCTTCAACTCCTTTAGGCAAAAGTCCAAACTGTAGTCACTAGTGCACACACAATGTTATTTTCTATTGCTAACTTTCAACATCTTTTCTAGGGAAGTACCTACTTACCATAAGTTAAGCAGTCCAGTAGCTACCTTTTGGCTGAAATTGTACAAGGCACCATGCGTTCAGTAATTCCCACTCCTGTACATATACAAATAAAACAATACAGTATAGTGTCTTGCCAAGAATGCTATTATATTAGCTCTTTAGGGAAAATGCTAATACTTAATTCTTGCCTCAGTGTCCAAGACAGTTCACTGACTTCATTAAGGGATTTGGAGTATGGATATGGATGAAGAAAATGAACCACCCACCAGAGACAACTGCAAATGTATTTTTTTTATCCCAGTGGTATAGAAACATTTCAGGAGCTAAACCGTACCAAAGTGGACGCTAACTTTGGAGTCAGACATACATCGGCGCTAAGTCGGTTCAGTCATGTCTGACTCTTTGAGACACTATGGACTGTAATCCACAAGGCTCTCTGTCCATGGGATTCTCCAGGCAAGGATACTGGGGTGAGTTGCTGTGTCCTACTCTAGGGAATCTTCCCAACAGAGAAACCAAACCCGCGTCTCTTACGTCTCCTGCATTGGCAGCAGGGACATTACCACTAGTGTCATCTGGGAAGCCCTAGAAGTCAGACAGCCTTAGGTTTTATACCTGGATCTCTTTCTAACTTTGTGACCTTGGTCAAACTACTTAGACTAGGTCTCATTTCCTAACTGTGTAAAACGGATAACAGCACCCACAGATTATGGTTTCACACATACTTGTTACTGCCTGATGAATAATAGAAGTTATTATTATTGTTATTAATTGGATTTCAGAAATGTATGTATAGCCATATGAGTAACTTGATATAAATCCCTTCCCTGAAATCTCTATTGATTTCCCTGAAATCACCCTAGCAGAAGTTCATCAAAAACTTAAAAATAGTTGCTGTGCTTAAGTTAAGAGGCTCATGTTATATTTAGAAGCTTGTAAATGCCAACTAGATTTAGAAATTACATATAGGTTTCTCAAGTTTTTCAACTGCTTGGATGTGAAGCTATATATTTCTTAAAAAGAGTTTAAATTTTTGAAATTCTCTTATATAGAAAAATCATTTTAAAACTCTCCAACTTTGGACTTAGATCATATATGTGTTTTTAACATTAATTTGAGTAGTTCTTTATGTGCTTATTACTTGTGTGTCCTAATGACAGAAAATATAAAAGAAAAATCTAAAACAATCTCCTCATTAATAGATAGAAAAAAGAATGACAGATTTTTTTCCTAATAAAAGTTTCCTGTATAAATATTTTTCTGGTATGTCTGAAAGAAGTTGAATCTATTATTGTTGTTCAGTCACTAAGTCGTGTTCAGCTCTTTGTGACACCCTGAAGTTTGACATGCTAGGCTTCTTTGTTTTCTTTGCTATATCCAAGTTTGCTCAAACTCATGTCCATTGAATCAGTGATGCCATCTCATACTCTGTCTCCCCTTCTCTTGCTCTCAATCTTTCCTAACATCAGAGTCTTTCCCAATAAATTGACTCTTGGGATCAGATAACCAAAGTATTGGAGCTTCAGCATCAGTCCTTTCAATGAATATTCAGGGTTGATTTCCTTTAGGATTGACTGGTTTGATTGCCTTGCTGTCCATGGGTCTCTCAAGAGTCTTCTCCATCACCACAACTTAAAAGCATCAATTCTTCAGTGCTCAGATTTCTTTATGGTCCAACTTTCACATGCATGCATGACTTAAAGCCATAGCTTTAACTATATGGACCTTTGTCGGTTTTAATACACTATCTATATTTGTTATAGCTTTTCTTCCAAGGAGCAAGTTCAGGTCAGTTCAGTCATTCAGTCATGTCCAACTCTTTGTGACCTCATGGACTGCAGCACGTCAGGCCTCCCTGTCCATCACCAATTCCCAGAGTCCACCCAAACCCATGTCCATTGAGTTGGTGATACCATCTCATGCTCTGTTGTCTCCTTCTCCTCCCTCTCTCAATCTTTCCCAGCATCAGGTCTTTTCAAATGAGTCAGCTCTTGCATTAGGTGGCCAGAGTATTGGAGCTTCAGCTTCAACATCAGTTCTTCCAGTGAACAGCCAGGACTGATTTCCTTTAGGATGAACTGGTTGGATCTCCTTGCAGTTTAAGGGACTCTCAAGAGTCTTCTCCAAGGGCAAAGCTGTCTTTTAATTTTGTGGCTACAGTCTACAATCCTCAGTGATTTTGGAACCAAAGAAAATAAAATCTATCACTGTTTACACTTTTTCCCCATCTATTTTCCATGAAGTGATGGGACTGTATGCCATGATCTTAGTTTTTTGAATGTTGAGTTTTAAGCCACCTTTTCACGCTCTTCTTTCACCCTCATCAAGAGGTTCTTTAGAATCTATTTTGGCTACCAATATTTTTTCTATTATTCCATAATTATTTTTATTTAAAGTTTCTGCTTGGTAGTATTTCCCTTTAAATATAGTCTTGTGATTGTTCTTATTTATAATTATGACAATGAATATTATTCTTCAGAGCTACAAGATTTTTGTACACTTCACTCCTACATAGAATAGTTAGCATAAGAGCTGTAAATTAGGATAGAGTGTCTTGATTGGATTGTTTAAAGAAATCACAAAATTTTGTACACAAAACCAATACAATTAATAAAATAATATTTCACAAGAAATAGAAATTTTATTAGTGCTTTGTCAATTTAATTCCTTATAAATTATTTTAAATATGAATTTTAAAGACTTCTAAAATAGTTTCTGAATATATTGAATATAATTCATACTTAAAATTGGTGTTTATAGGTGATGTTAGTCAAAGGGAAACCAAAAGCAATTTGTTGATTCCATGCAATTAAAATCCATTCCTGGACTTTTAAAACAAAAAGCTCAATTAATTATTAAGTATCTCTTTCTCAATTAAAAAAAATTGATACGGCGTTTCTGTATTTGTTTTGTATTTCTTTTCTAAAATATTTAGAGTGACTTCGTATGGAAACAGCCTATGATCAGGAAAAGCATAAAGTTTTTATGTGAGTAAAACTAGTCATCTTCTTTGGTCTATAATTAAAAATTACATGAAATGAGAAAGAACAATATAGATAATTAGAAAAAATCATCTTAATAAGCAGTTTAACCCCATTTTACACCTATTCTCTAGGTAAGACTCCTGCTTTCCTTAAGTGTACCATAAATACTTATTTGACAAAAAGTATGTATTTAGTGCCCACTACATTTAAATTTATATGATTTGAAAACCCCACCTGGTTTTCAAGGATGACTAATCATAAAGTAAATCTAAGTTCTTCCTTAAAAATAATACGAAGTGTGATTCAGTTATTGTACGTTTCCTTTGTGGACATATTCTTTGCTAGCAAGCTACTCTAGCATTTAAGTTTTCATCATTAATAGTCTACATTTTTCTCAAAATTTAAACTAGATATGAGTCCAAAAAATCCACCTATTTCACTCTTTAACTAAAGACTTTTCATATGACATTAATGCATAGAAAGGATACTGAAAAGAATGTTGATAGGTTTAAGCTCTAACAGATGCTAAGTTTATTTATTCCTTACTTCATTTCTTTACAGTATAATTGTCTGATAAAAATATATATTTCACATGTTCAAAATATATATTTCACAGTTCAAAGTTTGCCTTTGAACTGGCAATATGAAATTTATTTTGAATGCATCCTTATATATTAATGCAATTGTACTGTCAGTAAAATGCTTACCTAAATTTGAAAAGTTTCTAACAATAGTTCCATAAACTAATAAAATGATTCCATAGCATTCTAGCAGGCAATACCACTGACATATTTAAAGTGGTAATAACTTTAGCTTTACATTCATTTTAAAGAAATTCTATTTTCCAACCATTGTTTATAGTAAACAATTCAACAAGCTACAAACATAAAAGATGTGTGCTAAAAAGGGGTTTTATGTATGCAGTCCATTAAAAAATAAATGATCTTTACTTCAATATAGATTAATTGCATTACCAAGGCCAAATGATATTTTCTCTCAAGGACAAGAGCTTAGTTAACGAGTCCAAGTTTCATTTTGTTAGTTAAATGAAAATAAATTGGTGACAACTTAAGAGTTATCATCAAAGAACTCACAGAGAATTACTCAAACTTTAAAAGGAGATTAAAAGTACTATAAGGAAAGATACCTCTTTCAAAAATACAACCCTGGTACCATTTCTGCCAATCATGTCTGTAAATCATTAGACACAGACACACACATACATTTGATGTTCAGCCAGCTTTCTCCCTTACTACTTCTGATGTATTTTGTATTCATTCCATTTGCTTTATGCTTATAACTTTTTAATCATTAATTTTGACTATTATTTGTGTTTATACACATGCATATATATGTATATGGAAATAAATCACATACTATGAGAAACCTTTCTGAAAATGTAAGTAATAATAAATGAGTATTGAAACTCAAATTCTTAAATGATAGCTGTGTGCTCAGTCACCCAGCGGTCTCTGACTCTTTGCAACACTGTGGATTGTGGTCTTCCAGGCTACTCTGTCCATGGGATTTTTCAGACAAGAAACTGGAGGGGGTTGCCTGTCCTCCTCTACGGGATCTTCCTGACCCAGGGATTGAACCCATGCCTCCTGCATTCCTGCATTGGCAGGCGGATTCTTTACTATTGAGCCACCTGGCATATCTATTAGAATGCAATTCTATATAAAAGGAAATCATATAAATGCAATAAAATTGCTCTTAAACAAAATAGAAGGACATCTTGAGTAAAGACAGAATGTATGTTGAGTAGGGAGAAAAGTCTGGAGAATATGGTATATAAAGAAGACTCACTGAATCATTGACATATGGTGAGTGTAAAGAGAAATATTTGGAAGTAGGTCTCTAAATGTAAGATCTCTAAATGTAAGCTAAAGAAAAGAGGCTCTGAGAAGCAACAAGAATCATTGAAGATGCCTGAGCTGAGGATACGCGTGATCAGATCTATGATTTAGGAAGATGTGTGCCATCCACACCCATAAAGAGTTTAAGTATGTAGAACTTAGAGGTATATAGAAACCACATTGTTCTCATTCAGTCTCAGTGTTCAAGAAGAGAAATACCAATTAAAGTGAGTTCACTTGCTCTAATGAGGAAGAAGAAGGATAAGAGGAAAAAGAAGGAGGAGAAGAAGGGAAGGAAGCTTAAAAAAAGTGTGGAAGAAAGGAGCCAGAATCACGTGAAGAAAAGGGCACTTTGTTTTCCTGGAGTAGCATCCAGATCCAACAGAGCCAACCTGTGTTAACCCTGTGTGTCTTCAGTTGTGCCTGACTCTTTGTGATCCCATGGACTATAGCCTCCAGACTCCTCTGTTCATGGGATTTCCCAGGCAAGAATACTGGAGTGGGTTGCCATTTCCTGTTCCAGGGGATCTCCTTGAGCCAGGGATCAAACCCACGTCTCCAGGGTCTCCTGCATTGGCAGGCGGATTCTTTACTACTGAGCCACCTGGGGAGACATGTTGACATTACCTGAAACTAAATAGTTTTTGTTTTCTTGAGATCTTATATTGTGGAGAATGCTATCATCTTTGAATTCAGTAATAAAATATATCAAGATAAAAATAAATATCTCAAAGTATGCTGCTGCTGCTGCTGCTGCAGCTAAGTCGCTTCAGTCGTGTCTGACTCTGTGCGACCCCATAGACAGTAGCCCACCAGGCTGCCCCGTCCCTGGGATTCTCCAGGCAAGAACACTGGAGTGGGTTGCCATTGCCTTCTCCAATGCATGAAAGTGAAAAGTGAAAGTGAAGTCACTCAGTTGTGTCCGACCCTCAGCGACCCCATGGACTGCAGCCTTCCAGGCTTCTCCATCCGTGTGATTTTCCAGGCAAGAGTACTGGAGTGGGGTGCCATTGCCTTCTCCCAAAGTATGCTAAGGAATCGTAAATTGTTCTCCTCAAGGTTAACAAGTGATGTGAGAATAAGTTCTCTTCTGAAACAAAAGAAAAGTTACACAAAAGGAAATGTGGGAATTATGTTTACCTGGGATTTCATCAAATCATTGGCATTTGGAGGTTTGTGGTTAACATGTTTCATTGCTTGTGTCCATTCTGTGCCTGGATTTTCTTCAGTTTTCCTCTAAATATTGCTTAAGTAATTATGGCCATCTAGTTTAATGGTTTTTGAACCCAAGGAAGGAAAAAAATAAGTTAACACCAGTTGTTTAAAGGAGTCAGACAGGACTTAGTGACTAAGCACCAGAGCAGTGCCAACATGAAGAGACACTTCTAAACTAGCTTATGTATGGGAGGGTCAGAACACGCTCAGCCTGAGAAAAGGAAACAAGATCCACTTGTTTCAGGATCAGAAACAGTTCCCAAACATGGAAAGAAAACTTGGTACTCCTGCACATCACCTTCCATAAAACCAGGAAACACATGCTGCAGCTCCGTGGTCTCATGGTTATGTGTCTCTGTGTGCTCCGTTGCTCAGTCTCGTCCAGCTCTTTGTGACCCTATGAACTGTAGGCTGTCAGGCTCCCCTGTCCAAGGCATTTTTCAGGAAAGAATACTGGAGTGGGTTGCCATTTCCTTCTCCAGTGGATCTTCCAGACCCAGGAATCAAACCGATGCCTCTTGCATTGGCAGGCAGATTCTTTACCACTGGGCCACATAGGAAGCCCTGTAATGACTTGAGAACAAGTGAGAAACTCCTATGGATAAATTGGGAAAAGAAAAGTAATGATTAAATCTGACCACACATTAGAAACTCCTAGTTTTCCAAATATCCAAGTCTTTACCACACCCATGGAGATTCTGATATAGTTGTTTTAGAATAGGAATCAGAGATTGATAATTTTTCAATAGCACCCTAGGTGATCCTAATGTGCAGAACTGGGGATCATTACATTAAATGGAGGGAACATTGATCATATTAGTTTATTCCATTCTGGACATCATAGTAAACACCTAACTGGCATCATCTTATTTAATCCTTCCAGCTATCCTACACGGCAGAAGTTACTCATTTTGCTGATGGAACAAGCAAAGAAATTAAATAATTGCCAAAACAGTATAGTGTACACTTATTGAAAGAATGACTCAAACTAAAGCTATATAAATTCAAATTCTGCACTCATAAACCTCTTTGCTATCTAATTTTTGCATCTAGGTTGTAATGATACACCAGTCTTATTTTTTTTCCTCTGCCCCTTCTATCATATGTCAGGGGGATTGTCATGTGTCAGGGGGATTGTCCTACATCAGAAAAAAGTAAAATGTGAAAAACGTAGAGAAGAATGTAAAACTTTTGCCTCCACCAAAGTCTGATACATAGATATGTTTTGTGAATTGTCAAAAGTATTTAATATTTTTATTTAAAGAATTAAAAGTACAAATACTGGAAATTTTGTTCTAGAAGTTAGATTATAGCTTTTCTTTAAATGTTATAAAATCTATACAATTATGTATTAAAAAGACGAAAGTCTTAAGCTATATATGGGTTACGCTTTCTCCTCCTCACCGTAGCTTCTGCAGATGTCTGTCGTCTCCTATGCCAGTGTTTCTCCCCAATTAATAATGTTCATACAATTAACCTGAAGGTCTCATCAAAACGCAGATTTTTATTTAGTATGATTGAAGTAGGGACAGAGATTCAGCATTCCCAGCAAGTTTTTAAGGTTACGCTGATGCTCCTGGTAGTCTGACCACAACTTGAGTATCAAGGTTATATACGACCTGCCATATTTACTTACATTACTTGACTTTAGTGAATCAATTAATTTTGTGTCTCCCATGATGGTTATCCTATGTAGTCTCACATAAACGAATTCACATATGCTTTATTGGATAAAGATAAGAGCATGCAGTTCTAATTTCTTTGTCTGCTTTTCCTTGAAATTTATTTTCTTTCTAAACTTGTCAGATGGCACGTAAGAAAGAGCAGAAATCCATCATAAATTTAGAGTTTAGAGTATAATTTAGATTTCCCAGCCCAAATTTCCTCAGGTGAGTGTAAGTGAACATTTGATACACACACACACATACACACACACTGTGTTACATTGCAAAAGAGAAGCTCAGAGTGCAAAGAATTCTTTCCAGCACTGTGTATAAGCTGGCCCACCCAAGAATATAGATGTCAGACTGCCGTTTCACAAGGCCTGGGGGTTATGCATTCAATTTCAACAAGAGGCCAGTTGCAAGATAATAGCTGTTTTCCAAGTGGTGTTCTTGGTAGCTTTGCCCGGGAGGCAACAAGTCCTAAACCTCGAAGATCACTTCCAGGCAGAAGCTGCCTTCTTTTGCCAGACTCCAATCATTAAAATGTTCACACCTGAAGACTTCTAGTTTAAAGGAGTCACTGGAGTCGTGAGGTTCCCCAGTAACCATGCTTTTCTATGTCAGCTCTTTTTATCAAGAGGCTTCCTTCTGCACTTATGAAATGGGGAAATACAAGTATGTAAAACATCAACCAACTGAAAATTCAGTAACAGAAGCCACAAAAAATCAGTACACTGAACTGGCCCAAAGGGCCACGTGCACAGGTCATATTTTCTCAGTATAAAAAGTTCTCAAATGCTGTAAGTTGTATTTGGGTGGCCCCTTTGCCAATGAATCTAAATAGGATGGTTACGTGGTTACATATATACAACAGCCATAACATTTGAGTCCCTTCTTCCGTCCAGCTGACTTAGCCTGACTGATGAGTAAGTACGCCCTTTAGCACTTACAGGAGACAGCAGGACACCAGTGCCACCCTGTTCACCTTTATAGCTCCTGAGTTTGGGACAAAGGGCTGGAAACGGTCAGCTGGAATTTGAAAGCAGTTCTACTATTCCAGTAAGCAATGCACATCTGCCTTTGGTTTTCAGGCAGCAAGTAGCTCTATGGCGTGAAACCTCAGTATTTCCTGTTCACACAAAATCCTATTCTGGGCAGCACCGTCTTCGTTAATGACACCAGGGATTTCAGCTTTGGGTACTCCTGAGTTTGATAGCCACAGCTGTATTGCTTTCCAGCTATGTCTATGTGGTTTATACTCTTGGCTGATTTACGTTTGACGGATAGAGGAGCACTTCTTCTTTATGAGGTTCACGTGAATCTGAGAAAACTGTTGTTCCCTTAGTAAAATATGATTTAAGTTTTCACCTAATTTCAATGTAAGGCTAAGAAAGTTGCCTAGGTGTGAGGGATCACCCCAAGAATTTCTCTAGATTTCTTTGGGCCACTTTTCTATTCTCCCTTTCATTAGACCTTATCAGTATTGTAAATCCAATCTAGAGCAATAGTATCCTAAATACTTCAAGCATTGTTCCCTTTGGGAATTAGTATGTCACTGGGAAAATTCCGTAAAAGGGTCAAAACTTTTTTACAGCAAACAGGAAATACTTCAAAAATCTCTGAATACTTTTAATGTTATCTCCAAATGGAGACGAGTTTGGCATAACACACTGTAAGGAGTATGGGGTGGGAGTGTGGGACACAGCCTTAAGGCAGCACAAACTTTGCCATCCTTCATTAATAAACAGAAAATGTTCTGTACCCCATCCTTCAAGTGAATCAGCCGTTGTTTTAAAAAAAGTTTACCTTTATTCTTAGCAGTTGTAAATTGTTCTCCACTGTATCAGTAAATAATACATAAGACAGAACAAAAAGCACATGTAAAAATAGAGAAATGTCAGGTTGGATAACACGATTAACATCTCAGGCAAATTTTATTTGTAAGCCAAATGCCTAAAACCAGAATATGGAGAGATTGGAAATTCTCTTAGGTGAATTTTCTTTTTTTTTATTTTATAAATTTATTTATTTTAATTGGAGGTTAATTACTTTACAATATTGTATTGGTTTTGCCATACATCAACATGAATCCACCACGGGTGTACACGTGCTCCCCATCCTGAACCCCCCTCCCTCCTCCCTCCCCATACCATCTCCTCAGTGTACCAGCCCCAAGCATCCAGTATCATGCCTCGAACCTGGACTGGCAATTTGTTTCATATATGATATTATACATGTTTCAATGCCATTCTCCCAAATCAACCCACCCTCTCCCTCTCCCACAGAGTCCAAAAGACTGTTCTATACATCTGTGTCTCTTTTGCTGTCTTGCATACAGGGTTATCGTTACTATCTTTCTAAATTCCATGTATATGGGTTAGTATACTGTATTGGTGTTTTTCTTTCTGGCTTACTTCACTTTGTATAATCAGCTCCAGTTTTGTCCACCTCATTAGAACTGATTCAAATGTATTCTTTTTAATGGCTGAGTAATACTCCATTGTGTATATGTACCACTGCTTTCTTATCCATGCATCTGCTGATGGGCATCTAGGTTGCTTCCATGTCCTGGCTATTATAAACAGTGCTGCGATGAACATTGAGGTACACGTATCTCTTTCAATTCTGGTTTCCTCAGTGCGTATGCCCAGCAGTGGGATTGCTGGATCATAAGGCAGTTCTATTTCCAGTTTCTTAAGGAATCTCCACACTGTTCTCCATAGTGGCTGTACTAGTTTGCATTCCCACCAACAGTGTAAGAGGGTTCCCTTTTCTCCACACCCTCTCCAGCATTTGTTGCTTGTAGACTTTTGGATCGCAGCCATTCTGACTGGTGTGAAATGGTACCTCATAGTGGTTTTGATTTGCATTTCTCTGATAATGAGTGATGTTGAGCATCTTTTCATGTGTTTGTTAGCCATCTGTATGTCTTCTTTGGAGAAATGTCTGTTTGGTTCTTTGGCCCATTTTTTGATTGGGTTGTTTATTTTTCTGGAATTGAGCTGCAGGAGTTGCTTGTATATTTTTGAGATTAGTTGTTTGTCCGTTGCTTCATTTGCTATTATTTTCTCCCATTCTGAAGGCTGTTTTTTCACCTTGCTAATAGTTTCCTTTGTTGTGCAGAAGCTTTTAATTTTAATTAGGTCCCATTTGTTTATTTTTGCTTTTATTTCCAATATTCTGGGAGGTAAGTAATAGAGGATCCTGCTGTGATTTATGTCGGAGAGTGTTTTGCCCATGTCCTCTTCTAGGAGTTTTATGGTCAACCACTTGTAAAAGAATGAAACTAGAACACTTTCTAACACCGTACAAAAAAAATAAAATGGATTAAAGATCTAAACGTAAGACCAGAAACTGAATTTTCTTTCTCTTCTGCAGTTGCCCACTGCTTTTAGTGTATACAGTCTTGGAAAAGGGACAGGAAGTCAGGATGCTTGCGGGTGGTCCCAGTCCTACTTCCGTTGGGTCTGCTTTGTCCTCAGAAGAGCTCTGGGCGGCCCTCGCGTTATCCGCCCACTCACCCCCCCAGCGCTGGGCTCAGTCTGCTGGGTTACTGGACCTTGCGATCCATGAACAGCAGCAAAGCAAAGAACAAGGCCTCAACTCAACAATCTGTTGGAAGACAGTTCTCTGGGAATGCGGTCCCACCCTCCTACACTCTGCCTGTCCGCTCCCACCCCATGGAGCTCTTGTAGTCTTCATTTTGATTATTCCTATCCATTCAAAATCGTGCTCCTTTTGTGGCGTCTCTAAGGTTGGACTCAGGCAAGGAGACAGCCGCCTGACCTCGTGTACCGTCTTGACAGCAAGGGCATCTGTTTTGCTTTTATCTTTTTAGAGTTGTTCATTTTCTTGTCCCTTTTGGCTCAGGGCTGATAAACTCATCTTCACTGAGTGATATTGAATGTCTCTCTTACTGTGTAATTGGATTCAAAGCTGATCGCATTAGGCGTTAAACAATCAATATATTATTTTTTATTCTTGCTTTTGTTGTTGCTTGTTTGTCTCCTTAACCCAAATCTAGTTCTCATCTTGTATTCTATACCATTTTACTCTAATATAAAATATATGCCCAAAACAAGAATAATAGTAAAATACTGTCTGGATTGAATTTCATGATAAAAGGTATTTTTAATGCAGAGTTTTTTTTATCATTCAAGAATTTTTTCATCAATAATGTAAGCCGCTTATTTTACATTGCAGCACAGTTATAGATGTGCATGATAAATTGCTCCTGAATGTATGCTATCCCACAGATTTGAAACATATGAGTACTATGAATATCATATTGGCTATAAAGTAGCACAGCCCTTACAAAAGAGCTTGGCAAAATATGGAATGAGTTTTATTTACTGGTATGTGCTATCTCACCATTTAACAAGAAGATTATTATAGAAAGAGAAGGAATGACCAGTCCTGACTTTGCTAAATTGTGAATCCACCATCATCCTGGATTTTTTCTGCTATGGTCTAAGTTGACATCCAAGGCTACTCCTTTGCAACTCAGAATCATTCCATCCAGACTATGCCTGGTGGTTTTACATGCTTGAATCATTTCTGATTTTATGCTTTTCAATAGAAATCCATTCTTTCTTGGTGATCTATCAGCTATTGTCTCAATCATCCTTTTTTTCAAAGGTAGTTCTTAAGAATGTGACTTTTTAAATCACTGTTTCTTAAAGTATGGTCCCACTGAAATACAATTTTCAAGTAAGGTCCAGTAATACTTTTTTAAATCAAACTTCCTAGGTGACTGTGAAGTCCACAGAGGTTTGGAAAGCACTGCCATAAATTAGAGGAATGAATAACACTAAATTATAGTCATCTATTTCAGTGGTGTCCAACTTTTTGTGACCCCAGGGACTGTAGCCCACCAGGCTCCTCTGTCCATGGGATTATCCAGGCAAGAATACTGCAGTGGGGTGCCATTTCCTTCTCTAGGGGATCTTCCCGACCCAGGGATTAAACCTGCATCTCTTACATCTCCTGCATTGGCAGGCAGGTTCTCTACCCTTCGTGCCATCTGGGAAGCCCCAAAGTACATCAAGGCTGTATATTGTCACCCTGCTTATTTAACTTATATGTGGGGTACATCATGAGAAACCCTGCTTATTTAACTTATATGCAGGGTACATCATGAGAAATGCTGGGCTGGAAGAAGCACAAGCTGGAATCAAGATTGCCGGGAGAAATATCAATAACCTCAGATATGTAGATGACACCACCCTTATGGCAGAAAGTGAAGAGGAACTAAAAAGCCTCTTGATGAAAGTGAAAGAGGAGAGTGAAAAAGTTGGCTTAAAGCTCAACATTCAGAAAACGAAGATCATGGCATCTGGTCCCATCACTTCATGGGAAATAGATGGGGAAACAGTGGAAACAATGTCAGACTTTATTTTTCTGGGCTCCAAAATCATTGCAGATGGTGACTGCAGCCATGAAATTAAAAGATGCGTACTGCTTAGAAGGAAAGTTATAACCAACCTAGATAGCATACTGAAAAGCAGAGACGTTACTTTGCCAACAAAGGTCCATCTAGTCAAGGCTATGGTTTTTCCTGTGGTCATGTATGGATGTGAGAGTTGGACTGTGAAGAAAGCTGAGCACCGAAGAATTGATGCTTTTGAACTGTGGTGTTGGAGAAGACTCTTGAGAGTCCCTTGGACTGCAAGGAGATCCAACAAGTCCATTCTGAAGGAGATCAGTCCTGGTTGTTCATTGGAAGGACTGATGCTAAAGCTGAAACTCCAATACTTTGAGCACCTCATGCGAAGAGTTGACTCATTGGAAAAGACCCTGATGCTGTGAGGGACTGGGGGCAGGAGGAGAAGAGGACAACAGAGGATGAGATGGCTGGATGGCATCACCAACTCAGTGGACATGAGTCTGAGTGAACTCCGGGAGTTGGTGATGGACAGGGAGGCCTGGCGTGCTGCAATTCATGGGGTCGCAAAGAGTCGGACACGACTGATCGACTGGACTGAACTGATGACCGTAGTGCCCTTCCTCTGAAGCTGTGGTGTACAGGCTTTAGAAACTGCCCAGGTAGTTTGGAGCCCTGTCTTCCACTCACTACTATGCTATGTAGAATATTTTTTACAGAAAATTTTAAAATGGACGTCTTGCTTAGTGTGAAATTCCTTTGTTCCAAGAGGATGTGCAAGCGCTGTGTCTCACCTCCCTCACAGCCTCTTCATCCTTTTGTTTTAGAGCAGGGCAGAAGGTCCCTGTGAAGGGCTGCGTAATTCAAGAGACACCACATATTGCAAGTGTAAAATTGGATTTAGTGTATTTATAAAAATTTAAGAATATATGAATGGTTTTCACTCAGCTCTAAAGCTAAAAGGTGGCATAGTACAATTCAGTTGTATTAGTGACTACAACCTTTAAGATCCCCAAGAAACATGTCTCCACATTTCTGCCCTATATCTTTAAAATAACAGGTAAATGAGGTACGCCACCCCTAATATTTTTGGGGATAGGCACTGCTTTAGAGTGAGAAGAATTCCAGTAACACAGTGCTTGTGGAACAAAAAAGATATTAATAAACTTTGTTTTTATGTAGTATAAATGCCAATTGATTATTATATAGAAAATATTATTTCCAACTTTATCAGTAATGTTCGGGCATTCATTTTCTTTTTTTTTTTTCCCATGTACTAATTTATTTTTCAGAATTAATCATTAGCACAATTTTAATAATGTTTACACTAGTTGACTGAGGATACTTTTGCAGTATTCCATAATTCATGTTGAGCTACTTTTGTGCATATATAGGTCTATATGTTAATGGATGAAATTATAACAACAGTTATTTTTATTAACAACAGCTTGGGCACTGAATGTTGAGATTAAAATATTATTGTTTTTGTGAAAACAAAAATAAAGTTGAATAAAAATTAACACAAAGAAAAATGAGTTAAAGAATTTTTATTTAAAATTTCAATATGCATTAATTATAATTTATGCATGCCTTTTAATAGATATATTTAAGTTTTGAGAATATACTTGTTTTGAGAACATGAAGAAATTATTTTTACATTAGCATTAGCGTATTTTTATATTTATGTAAAATCTTATCCAAATTTGAGTGCTTTGAACACAAATACAATTGTTAAATCCTTTGTGGTATCACTATCAATCAAATGCCATTATTTGAAAATCCTGGTCATAACATATTTACTCTATCTACTAGTTTATAAATTATGCACACTTTTTTATTTCTCCTTCAAATATCAGTAGCTTATAAGGTCATTACCCATACATGTTTTATTATTAATTTATCTTTGATATATTGCTTACTTTTAGGTTAAAAAAATAACCTTACACTTTTATTCTATATTGTAATAAGTTATGTTTGTCAGGGTATATATTTTATTTAGCCATTAGCATGATTTACTACTTTTAAATATATGGCTTCACAGTACCTAATGTCTCAGGTGTATTTTTGCCATGCATAGTATGTATATATGTTAGGGGCCTACTCTTCCCCCAAATTTTGTCAAATGGAGACTCAGAAGTGACAGTGAAATTTTCTACTGTACTCTGTGTGTGTGTATCAATGTGTGTGTGTTTATCAGTTACGAGAAGCTTTACCAAAGATGATAAGATAGTAATGAGAAGAAAAGAGAGGTTCTAAAATAATTTGATTAAATAGCCTAGTTAGAAAATCAAAGCAAACCCCGTAAAATTTTATGAAATCACATTGGCAATGTCAGACTGTTCAATAAATTGGGTAGAATATTGATCCCCCCCATTTTTAGGATAGTATTTTAGATATAACTTTTTGTGGCTTTTACAAAATTGTCAAGAAAATATAGTTATAATAGCAAAGCAATCTGACATCAATGGGAAAGAGACTATTTGAGTGTTTTGTGAAATAGGTTTCCTTTCTTTTCTCAAAGAGTCAACATTTTTTATCAAATGAAATATTGATAGAATGCATTCACATTTCATCTCAACAAGCTCTATGCATTGAAACATTTAGAAAAAAAGGAGGGAATTGTTGAATATAGCTTGTTTACTAGGATTGAACAGTTATCTACAAGGAAATATTCAAGAGATGCAGGGAATGATTGAGAGCAGGAGAAGAGGGTGTCAGAGGCTGAGATGGCTGGGTGTCACCACAGAATCTGTGGTCATGAAACTGGGCTCCAAACTCCTGGAGATGGTGAAGGTCAGAGAGGCCTGGCGTGCTGCAGTCCCTGGAGTTGCAAAGAGTTGGACATGACTGGAACAACAGCAATTTATGAGAAAAAAGATACTTACCATTCACTACCAATGGAGTTTGAAAAGACCCTGATACTGGGAAAGATTGAAGGTGAGAGGAGAAAGGGACGCAGAGGATGAGATGGTTAGATGGCATCACTGACTCAATGGACATGAATTTGGGTAAACTCTGGGAGTTGGTGATGGACAGGGAGGCCTGGCATGCTGTAGTCGGTGGAGTCGCAAAGGGTTGGACACGCTGGGACAACAGCAATTTATGACAAAAAAGATACTTATCATTCAGTACCAGTGGAGTTACATCTACGTCCACTCATGGTGAATGTTTTAACTAATGTTTCCTGACATTGATTTCTAACTCTGCCAATCTTTCCCAGACTTCTAAATATTTCTATCTTATTTCTCTATTGATTCCTTGGAAATTTCTGATTTGTATGAGACACATCATTCTAATGTGTGTTTTTTTTTTTTTTAATTTATTTTTCATAGAATAATTCAGAAGCTTACCCAAATGCAAATATGAAGGTTAATAGTCAGTGTGAATTTAAATCACGTTAAAAATCCTGAATCAGCTCTATCTTGTTTTTGACAATGTCAGTCCTGGCTGCTCCTATTCCTTCCAGCCCTAAGATAATATTTTGAGGTTTCCTCAAAAGGAACAGCAAGCAAATAATTGTCCCTCTATAAAATAATTCTTACTTAATGTGTAACAAGGTTTTGATTATAAGCTCGCATACATTAAGGTAATAATACGGCCAGTGGATAGGGTATTCACTACCACTTGTTACTTATTCAAAAATCAATGCCTAAATAATAAAATCAAGATCATGTTCAAGTGTACTATTTGATATTTTCTCATGTTAAGTACATCACAGGAAAAAATTTACTCTCATGATAACTTGTGTGCTCTTATAATTATCCACCTTTTGAGAAGTCTCCCGCAAATAGAGAAAGTTTGAAGGTACTCATATAGGATTTCCAGAAGCAGAAGAAAAATGCTTTAATTTAATCAGAAATATTTTGTCCCCAGTTTCCTGAAAGCATGTCACTAACCAAACGTACTCCAATAGTTACATATTTTAATAACTTTGGGGACCTATTCAGTAATGAATTAACACTCATTCTGGGATCATCTCAGCTTTTTGCTTTCTCTGAGGGCAGGGTAGTCATTAAATCTTAGTAAGAGAAACATGTGAAAAATAAACACCTCTATTCATTTAACTTATTTATATTGTGGCATCATCAATTTTAACTAATGTTATTAAATGGAAACTTATTTGCTGAAAATTTGAGAGAAGAAATATTTATTCTCAGAAAATACTCCAGACTGAAAATTTAAAAATTAGTGTGGGAATGTACATGGGGAAGTGTTTACTGCATTTGTGAGCACTAAACTTTATCAGCCATCTCTGACAAGGCCAAATGACTTTCTTAACAGAAAATAGCAAGGAGGTAATATTTGAAATATATTCTAACCTCCATTCAGTTACAAGTAGTACACTTTGTTTTATTTTTTAAGTGACATATCTCATGTAGGAGAATTTTTCTTCTTTAATCTAATTCATTGTTGGATGTTATATTACTACTTGAAGTTTTATCATCATGCACAACTAATTTGTATCACAAAAATTAAAAACATATTCATTCTTATAAGACTAAAGATAAGAGCAAAATACATATATAAAGAAAATAAAGAGCAAGAAATTTTGGAGGCTCAACATGGACACCTGTTATAAAATTGTGTGTTAAGCTGGTACAATTATTATTGTCTTCTTAATAAAACCACAGTGTTATGGCCAATCTTATTTAATGAACATTTCAGGAACACCAGGTATTTCTTTGGCATGCTGCTAAGGGTACTAGAGTTACATAAGACCTCTGTTTTCATGGAGTTTCAAGCCATCTGAGAAAACAAACAAACATTTAAGCCATTGTAATTCATGCTTGGAACAAGAGCAGCAAGAAATAGAGTGTAAAGTCAGCATCCTTCACATTGTACCTTACCTACTTGAAGGGAATAGGAAAGATGGCCCTGAAGCAAAGACCTAAAACTCAGGTGTGAAGATGAAATGGTAATTAAGAGAGGATGGCTACAATAAGGCGGAGCAGACTATTTTAAAGCCCTGAGATTGGAATAATCACCTCCTTCAGAAACTGAAATGTAGCCACAGAAACAAGATACCTGTGAATAAGGGAGAAAATTCTAAAATCATTTTGAAAAGATAGGCAAGTGGCATTTAGTATACAGCCAAGAAGGCCATAGTAAACGATTCTGACCTAAGAGTTTTGGGAAGCCATTGAAGAGGATGGACATAGCCATTATAGGGTCAGATTTATTTTATTAAAAATTACTCTGAACATCTGCATGCAAGATAACTGAATCTAGATGAAGACCTTACACTCTTCACAGAAATTATCTAAAATGGATAAAAGATCTAAATGTAAAACACAAAACTATACAGCTGTAATGATGACACTGGAGAAAACCTAGATAACTCTGTTTAGGAGTGACTTTTATATAAAAGTCCTCATATAAAATCTTCCCTGGTGGCTCAGACCGTAAAGTGTCTGCCTGTAATGTGGAGACCCGGGTTTCATCCTGGGTCGGGAAGATCCCTTGGAGAAGGAAATGGCAACCCACTCCCTTACTCTTGCCTGGAGGATCCCATGGACAGAGGAGCCTGGCAGGCTGCAGGCTACTGGGTCGTGGAAAGTCAGACACGACTGAGTGACTTCACTTTATATAAAACACCAAAAGCATGCTATTAAACAAAGAATTGACAAGCTGAATTTTATTGAAAATAAAATTTTCTGCTCTAAAGAAGACATTACTTATATAAGAATGAAATGACAAGCCACTGACTGGGTGAAAAAAATTGCAAAAAAGATATCCGATAAAGGATTATTATAAAACTATACAAAGAACTCTAGAAATTCAACAAAAAGACAATGAAAAAATTGATGAAAAATTGCACTGAACACCTTACCAGGTCAGCAAAGGAGAATATACATGTCACATAAGCACACAAAAAGATGACCCATATGATATACTGACTGAGAAATACAAATTAAAACAACAAATAATAATACCAGCAATTCCTTGGTATTTATCCAAAGGAAGTGAAAACTTATGTTCACAACAAACCTGCATCCTAATGACTAGAGCAGCTTTATTCATAACTGCCAAAATTTGGAAACAAAACGTGTCTTATAGTAGGTGAACAGATAAATAAACTGTGGTATATTAAGAAAATGGATATTATTCAGCACTTGAACAAATGCATTATCAAGCTATGAAAAGACATGGAGGTCGTCCAGTGCACCAGCCTGAAAGGGATGGGATGGGGAGGGAGGAGGGAGGAGGGTTCAGGATGGGGAACACATGTATACTTGTGGTGGATTCATGTTGATATATGGCAAAACCAGTACAATATTGTAAAGTTAAAAAATAAAATAAAAAAATAAATAAAAGGCCAAAAAAAAAAAAAAAAAAGACATAGAGGAAATCTAAATGCATATAATTAAATGAAAGATGGCAACCTGCAAAGGCTACCTACTACATGGTTCCAACTGTATGGCAGGTTACAAAAAATCAAACTATGGAGACGATGAAAATGGCAGCTATTGGCAGAGATTGTAAATTTGTGGATGGGAAAAATGAATAGGCGGAGCACAGAGGATTTTTAGGATGGTAAAAATACTCTATTTGACACTGTTACGGTAGACACATTACATGCCATTCTGTATTTCTCCAAACCCATAGCACGTACAGCACAGAGTGAAGCTTAATGTAAACTATGGAGTTTGGGTTATCATGATGTGAGTGCAAGTTCATCAGTCATAACAAAAGTATCATCTGGTGAAGAACCCTGGTAATCGTGGGTGGAGAATTATATGTGTGGGTCAGGCAGGATGTGGGAGATTCCGATACATGCTCTTCAGTTTTGCCGTGAACATACAACTTCTCTAAAAATAAGTCTATTACAAAGCAAAACAGTATGCTTCTAGGTTGTAAAGACTAGATTGCAGAACATGTGTGGGTGTGTGGAAACAGGTCACAAATGCACCGCACAGTTCGGGGGCGTGGAACACTACTGATACTATTTATAATGTAGATAACTAATGAGAACCTACTGCATTTCACAGGAAGCTCTGCTCAGTGCTCCGTGGTGACCGTTATGGGAAGGAAGTTCAAAAAGGAGGGGATACGTGTATACATACTATATGCAGAGTACATCATGAGAAACGCTGGGCTGGATGAAGCACAAGCTGGAATCAAGATTGCTGGGAGAAATATCAATATCCTCATATATGCAGATGACACCACCCTGATGGCAGAAAGTGAAGAATAACTAAAGAGCCTCTTGATGAAAGTGAAAGAGGAGAGTGAAAAAGTTGGCTTAAGGCTCAACATTCATAAAACTAAGATCATGGCATCTGATTCCATCACTTCATGGCAAATAGATGGGGAAACAGTGGAAACAGTGGCTAAATTTATTTTTCTGGGCTCCAAAATCACTGCAGATGATGGTTGCAGCCATGAAATTAAAAGATGCTTACTCATTGGAAGGAAAGTTATGACCAACCTAGACAGTATATTAAAAAGCAGAGACATTACTTTGTTAACAAAGGTCCATCTAGTCAAGGCTATGGTTTTTCCATTAGTCATATGTGGATGTGAGAGTTGGACTATAAAGAAAGCTGAGCACCGAAGAATTGATCCTTTTGAACTGTGGTGTTGGAGAAGATTCTTGAGAGTCCCTTGGACTGCAAGGAGATCCAACCAATCCATTCTAAAGGAGATCAGCCCTGGGTGTTCATTGTAAGGACTGATGCTGAAGCTGAAATTCCAATACTTTGTCCACCTGATATGAAGAGCTGACTCATTTGAAAAGACCCTGATGCTGGAAGATTGAGGGCAGAAGGAGAAGGGAACAACAGAGGATGAGATAATTGGATGGCATCACCGACTCAGTGGACATGAGTTTGAGTAAACTCTGGGAGTTGGTGATGGACAGGGAGGCCTGGCATGCTGTGGTTCACAGGGTCACAAAAAGCTAGACACGACTAAGTGACTGAACTGAACTGAACTGCTGATTCACTTAGCTGCAGAGTGGAAACCAATACAATATTGTAAAGCAACAATACTCCAATGAAAAATTTTTAAAGGGGCAGACATAATATAAAGAGATATAATTAGTGAGATACATCTTAGAAAATGTAATTTAAAAACACTTAATGCCTGAATCAGTCCAGTTCAGTTCAGTTCAGTCTCAAAATTGTGTCCAAGTCTTTGCATCCCTATGGACTGCAGCACACCAGGCCTTCCTGTCCATCACCAACTCCCGGAGTTTACCCAAATTCATGTCCATTGAGCTGGTGATGCCATCCAACCATCTCATCCTCTGTTCTCCCCTTCTCTTACTGCCTTCAATCTTTCCCAGCATCAGGGTCTTTTCCAATGAGTAAGTTCTTCACATCAGGTGGCCAAAGTATTGGTGCTTCAGCTTCAGCATCAGTTCTTCCAATGAAAACCCATGACTGATTTTCTTTAGGATGGACTCGTTGGATCTCCTTGCAGTCCAAGGGACTCTCAGGAGTCTTCTCCAACACCACAGTTCAGAAGCATCAATTTTTCTGTGCTCAGCTTTCTTTGTAGTCCAACTTTCACATCCATACATGACTAATGGAAAAACCATAGCCTTGACCAGACAGACCTTTGTTGGCAAAGTAATGACTCTGCTTTTTATGCTGTCTAGGTTGGTCATAACTTTGCTTCCAAGGAGCAAGCATCTTTTAATTTCATGGCTGCAGTCACCATGTGCAGTGATTTTAGAGCCCCCCAAAATTAAGTCTGTCATGGTTTCCCCATCTATTTATCATGAAGTGATAGGACCAGATGCCTTGATCTTATTTTTCTGAATGTTGAGCTTTAAGCCAACTTTTTCACTCTCCTCCTTCACTTTCATCAAGAGGCTCTTTAGTTCTTCTTCACTTTCTGCCGTAAGGGTGGTGTCATCTGCATATCTGAGGTTATTGATATTTCTCCCAGCAATCTTGATTCTAGCTTGTGCTTCTTCCAGCCCAGCGTTTCTCTGCATCTAAGTTAAATAAGCAGGGAGACAATATACAGCCTGGACATACTCCTTCCCTATTTGGAACCAGTCTGTTGTTCCATGTCCAGTGGTAACTGTTGCTTCCTGACCTACATATAGGCTTCTCAAGAGGCAGGTCAGGTGGTCTGGTGCTGGGACCCACCATGGGAGGTCCCACCCATGACAAAGGTCATGCGGAGAAGACCTGACAGGCAAAGGTGGATCAGGACTCGAGGGATTTCCTGGACCTGCTCGAGCATCTACCCTGAAACCAAAATCTGTCTGTCTACTGTTTATTACATTATGCCTTTCACCAACTCTTCTGACATTTACAGGGGGCTATCCCCGACCACCTTTTTCTGAAGAAAATCAACTTAGGGCTGTAGTTAATAAGTCTCCTGGGCTTGAAAGGAGTATTTTAATTCTAACCCCTCTGCTACTATTTTAGCTTGCTTGGCAGGTTTATCGACACTCTTGCAACTAACGCACAGGATTGTTCACAACACCCCAAGCATAACCTTCGTGTGATAAAAAAAAAAAAAAAAAAAGCTTTATAGAATAATACTGCATTGTTGAGCCAATGTTTGCTACCAAGTTTCCTTGTCCTTACCCAATGGGCACCTGGGAGTGCATTAGTTAATACAGTTGGTATGCAAGAGAAACAAGCGGCAGCCTTGGCATTAGCGACATAAGACCCTTGAGTTGTAAGTTCTTTCTTTGTTGTAACCCAATGTACCTTTGCTCCACAAGAACGTAGCTTTGTTTCCTGAGGGGAACTGCACAATGGAAAGGTAAAGGGAAAACAAGTTTTCTGGTTGATCACCCTTAATCAGGAGAGTCACAAAATGTTAACAGGCCACAGGACCAGAAGATAATGTACATAAGACCCTTTTTTATGAGAAGCTATGCAGAAATTGTCCTGGTTTCGATAAAGGTAAACCTGATATAATGTTCAGCTGATTCTGCATGACTTTGCATCTTTGACTTCTGGAAATGTGTAATACAGGGCATAAAAGCCCCTTTTAAAAATAAAGCTATGGATCCTATTTCTCCAGAGCTCTGGTCTCTGTGTCTTTCTTTCTCTTTTTCTCTCTCTCTCTCTTCTTTTTTTTTTAGGCTGACTCCTTGGAGCACAGAGGCTCTCTGAGTTCATTTTTTTGCCCAGGCTTCTAAGACCCAATCGGGAAGGGGCCCTGCGTCTTCACCCAGGGGAGAAGGCGCCCTGCGTCTTCACCCAGGGGAGAAGGCGCCCTGCGTCTTCACCCAGGGGAGAAGGCGCCCTGCGTCTTCACCCCACCGAGAGGGCGCCTGTGGCCTCCGTGAACAGAGCAAGTCCCATGTCAAGGACTTTATTGGCTTTCTGTGAAAACCAAGGAGTATCAGCCTCCTTTTTTCTCTTTATTCTTTCTCCTTTATTCTCTTATCGTTCGACCCTGGACCATCAGGTTTCAATCCATTATAAGACCCGTGTCATCTCTCTCTCTTGCTGATGCCGTCCCTCCTGAGGGTACCCTAGGATCCTTTGGGGCTGGACCCTGGCAGTCTGGTATTCCCATCTCTTGAAGAATTTTCTGTAGTTTATTGTGGTCCACACAGTCAAAGGCTTTGGCATAGTCAATAAAGCAGAAATATATGTTTTTCTGGAACTCTTGCTTTTTCCATGATCCAGTGGATGTTGGCAATTTGATCTCTGGTTCCTCTGCCTTTTATAAACCCAGCAAGAACATCTGGAAGTTCATGTTTTATGTACTTTGGAAGCCTGACTACGAGAATTTTGAGCATTACTTGGCTAGTGTGTGAGATGAGTACAATTGTTTGATCATTCTTTGGCATTGCCTTTCTTTGGGATTGGAATGAAAACTGACCTTTTCCAGTCCTGTGACCACTGCTGAGTTTCCAAATTTGCTGGCATATTGAGTGCAGCACTTTCACAGCATCATCTTCTAGGATTTGAAATAGCTCAACTGGAATTTCATAACCTCCACTCGCTTTGTTCGTAGTGATGCTTCCTAAGGCCCCCATCGTATTCCAGGATGTCTGGCTCTAGGTGAGTGATCACACCATCATGATTATCTGGGTCGAGAAGATCTTTGTACAGTTCTTCTGTGTATTCTTGCCACTCTTCTTAATAGCTTCTGTTAAGTCCATACCATTTCTTTCCTTTATTGTGCCCATCTTTATATGAAATATTACTTTAGTATGTCTAGTTTTCTTGAAGAGATCTCTAGTCATTCCCATTCTAATGTTTTCCTCTGTTTCTTTGTACTGATCACTGAGTAAGGCTTTCTTATCTCTCTTTGTTATTATGTGGATCTCTGCATTCAAATGGGTATATCTTTCCTTTTCTCCTTTGCCTTTCACATCTTTCCTTTTATCAGTTATTTGTAGGTCTTCCTCGGACAACTATTTTACCTGTTTTGTGTTTTTTTTTTTTCACCTTGCCGATGGTCTTGGTCACTGCCTCCTGTAGAATGTCACGAACCTCCATCCATATTTCTTCAGGCACTCTGTCTATCAGATATAATCCCTTTAATCTATTTGTCACTTCCACATCATAAGGATTTGAACCACTGATCTCCAGTAGCATATTGGGCACCTACCAAACTTGGGAGTTCACCTTTCAGTGTCCTATCTTTTTGCCTTTTCTTACTGTTGATGGTGTTCTTAAGGCAAGAATTCTGAAGCGATTTGCCATTCCCTTCTCCAGTAATGCCTGAATAGTGGGACTGATACTAAAGTGTCAAGGATGTCTTTCAAGTTATTGTCATGAGCAACTGCTTCACTGTTAGGGAAGTTGACTGCTTCTATGCGTTTTTTTTTTTTTTTGATTGTCTCCTTTTCATAATTGATTATCCTCCTTTTTCCAAAATTTAAAGTTTTTATTATTGGATCTGGATTCTGGGTTCCCTTTCTCACCCTCTGTTCCTCTCCTGTTTGTTTCTTTACCACCATTCTCCTCTTTCTTCTCTTCATTTTTTTTTTTCTCTTTTCTGTCTTGTCTTTTCCTTTCTTTTTACCTCTTACCCTCTCTTCTCTTCCCCTTTTCCTCCTCTCATTTTTCTCATTACTGTCGATGTTTTCTCTTTCTTGTTTTTTCTGTCTACTTCATGCATCAGGTGTCATGCCATCACAAGTTTGTTTTTCTGTAAATAGATACAGACAAGGAACATGTAGGATATCTATTGGGGAGATATGGGACTGGGCAGAGTAAGAATGTCAGACTGCAGCGTGGGCTAATAACAACCCCCAGGAAATGCCTGTGAGTACCTGACAAGTGTCCCATGGAGGTGAGACTTGTACATATCCCCTGTGGTTAGTTATCGTATGCCTGCTGCCCTGGGGATGTGTGATTTGAGAGAAAGGACTTTGTGTACCCCAGAAAGACCCTGGAGGGTTTTACAACTGGAGTCTGTCTATTGAGAACATGCTCGGCTGCTAGGTCAGCAAGTCCTTCCATGAAGAAGCATCTTGAGAGACTTCCATGGTGTACAGTGGTTAGGCACTGAACTTCCAGTGCAGGGTCCACATATTTGATTCCTTATTGGGGAAATAAGATCCCATATGCTGTGCATCATGGTCAAAATAATTTTTTTTAAGTATCAAGTTCATCTCTGTGCACTACATATGGCTCTCCAATAATGACACAATACATATCCAAATATATATCCGCCTAAGGTAAACTCCTGGAGAAGGCGATGGCACCCCACTCCAGTACTCTTGCCTGGCAAATCACATGGGTGGAGGAGCCTGGAAGGCTGCAGTCCCTGGGGTCACAAAGAGTCAGACACGACTGAGTGAATTCCCTTTCACTTTCACTTTAATGCATTGGAGAAGGAAATGGCAACCCACTCCAGTACTCTTGCCTGGAGAATCCCGGGGACGGGGGAGCCTGGTGGGCTGCTGTCTATGGGGTCACACAGAGTCACACATGACTGAAGTGACTTAGCAGTAGCAGCAAGGTAAACTTCAGGAGTTGGTGGTGGACAGGGAAGCCTGGCGTGCTGCAATTCATGGGGTCACAAAGAGTCGGACACGACTGAAGGACTGAACTGAACTGAAGCTTTGATTCAAACTATTTAATATCTCTATTTTGATGTTCCATGCATTTCAATTTTACCATGTTATGCTTCCTCCCATTTGCTGCTTATGACTTATCCAGCTTCAAAAAGAGCATCATTATCAGTTGCTCAAGCCAGTATGTTAGACTGTTTCATCATTTCTCCCTTTCTTTGACTGGACTAAGTCAAATCATAATCAATTGATATTTTCCCTCCAAAATATGCTCAATATTCACAAGGACCATTATTTCAATTCACTACCGTCTCTCCCCTAGTCTTTTACAATAACCTACTAATTTGTCTTCTAGGGTACATGATTACTCACCTCCAACATAAAATACAAATACAGAGAGATTCATTTTTAAGTAAACTGAGTCATGTCTTTACATACTGCTTTGTAAACACTTACTTGACTTCCCACTATCCTTAAAATAATATTCTAACTCCTTACTATAACTTCTGCTCCTAAGTTGCCCCGGTCCCCTCTTATTTCCAAGATACCATCTCTAACTGCATTTTTCCTTCACTTATTATCTTGTAGTAACATTGTCTACTTTTCTCCAATCAAAATTTGAAACTCATATTGATCCCTATAAATTTGCTTTTAAAGGTTCATTTGCATGGAATTATCTTTCCTTGGCTCCCTGCTTGTATCATTCACATTTCAATTCAAATGCAGACTCCTTAAAAGTGGGTTATCTGTGCTACATAAGCCACATCACCATCCTTATTCCCTTGATTGTGTATATCACAATCTATATGATATATATTTATGTCATTTACTTGTTTATTGACTCTATTTTCCCTTCCTACCCACAACTCTTGGCAGTAAGTTTCTAAAGGCAGAAAATCATGTGCTGTTGTTAATTGTTCTACCATGAATACTTAGAAAAAAGATTTCCTATCATATAGTAAACATTCAAAATTTATTTTTACCTCCATTAATGATTGTCTGTGATCACATTCACCAAGACTAGATATTGGACATCTCAAGTAAAGATGTCTGATGCACTGTCAAATATTGAGTATGTAACTTAAAAGAAACACGTGGGCTGAAAATATAAACTAATCATCAAGGAAATGCAAATGATAACCACAATGAAACATGACCTCACACTTGCCGGATTGGCTATTATCAAAACAAAACAATGACAACAAATGTCGGAGAGAATGAGTAGAAATTAGAAACATTGCACACTTTTGGTGGGGATGTAAAATATTGTAACCTCAATGAGAAACAGGATGAAGTGAAGTGAAGGTGCTTAGTAGTGTCCAACTCTTTGCGACCCCATAGACTGTAGCCTACCACACTCCTCTGTCCATGGGATTTTCCAGGCAAGAGTATTGGAGTGGGTTGCCATTTCCTTCTCCAGGGGATCTTCCTGACCCAGGGATTGAACCTGGGTCTCCCGCATTGTAGGCAGACACTTTACCATCTGAGCAACCATGGAAGTGCCTAAAAAATAAAAATAGAATTGCCACATGGTCCAGTAATCCTGCTTTTGGGTATTTATGCAAAAGAACTGATATCAGGTTCTTGAAGATGTATTAGCCATCTCATGCAACTTACAGGACTTTTTACACAAGCCAAGATATGAAAACAAAGTAAATTTTTATCAAAAGATGAATAAATTTTAAAAAGTGTAGCATACATGTGTACAATGGAGTATTATTAGGCTTTAAAAACATAAGGAAATTCTATAGTATGTGACAGCATGGATGAATTTTGAAGGAATTATGCTAAATGAAATAATCCAGTTGCAAAAAGATAAATACTGCATGATTCTACTTACATGAAGCATCTAAAATAGTCACATTCATAGACTCAGATTTTAGAATGATGGTTTTCTGGTGCTGGGGGAGAGGAAAATTAATGGAGGTAAAATTTCATTCAGCATGATAAATAAGAGAGATAAATGTAGAAATCTGCTACACTATAAATATAGTCAACTGTAAAATACTGTACATGTACAAATTTGTTAAATAGGTAGCATCGTGTTAAGTGTTCTTATCAAGATAAATCTTATAATGGGAAAACCCTGGGGTACCTTGTAAAGACAAAGCTTATGGGTGTCCTAGAAAGATTTTCCTGAACTCTGAAGTATTAATGAGAATAAATTAGGCATTTGGTGGGGAGGGGATTCTTGAAATAACAAGAACAATACATGCAAATTCACAGAGATAAACAGAATTTTGACATAAGGCAGAGATGATATAAAGGTCAGGATGATTCTATCCCAGGGACTGATGAGAATAATGGCAAAAGAATAAACTATAAATAAAAGCACTGCCTTGATATAAATGCCTGCATGGATCTGAAGGATTTTATTGTTGTTGTTCAGTCACCAAGTCATGTCTGACTCTGCAACCCCATAGACTGCAGCACACCAGGCTTCCCTGTGCTCCACTGTCTCTCAGAGTTTGCTCAGATTAATGTCCATTGAGTCGGAAGGATTTGATATTTATCCAAAAGACAATGAGAAACCATTAAACTATCTTAAATTAGAGCAATGTGTATCTCTTTCTTTTTAAAAGTTCCTATTGGCTTCACTATAGAAAGGAAATTACAAAGATAAATATGGGAAGATGATTCACGTGACAGAGTAACTCAGAATCAGGAAGATTATATGGAGCTGGAAAGGAGAGGTCACATTTGAAAGTATTTGAGGAGATAATTTTGAAAAAAATTAGTGAGCAACTGTGTAGTGGGTGGGTATGGAGGAAGTGTCAAGTGATACTTCTATTTTCTACCTTGTTCAGCTAAAATTCCATTTATTTTCTGTATATAATTATATAAAAGTATAGAGCTGGGAGACATGCTTAAATTTGAAAAAAAGTAGTGTCTAGATGATACAGACATTAATTGAATATAAGTGTCAAAGTTGCACAGTCATGTCTGACTGTTTGAGACCCCATGGTCTATACAGTCCATGGAATTCTCCAGGCCAGAATACTTGAGTGGCTAACTGTTCCCATCTCCAGGGGATCTTCCCAACCCAGGGATCAAACCCAGGTCTCTTGCATTGCAGGTGATTCTTTACCAACTGAGCTACCAGGGAAACCCTAATTGAGTAAGGGCATGAATAAATATTATCAGCTAGAGTAAAGGGCAGGGGAAAAAAAAAAAAAAAAAGCTCTGAGTTGTAACAGTTAAAGTTCAGGTAGAGGAATGCCAAAACAAGACTGCAGTTGGCCAGTAGGGAAATACATCAGTGCAACACCATTAAGAGAAATCAAGTGTTTCAGTTTCAGAAAGGAGAGATGGTAAACAGTCTTAACTTTAGTTGAAGGTCAAGTAAAATGAGGCATTCAAAAATGCCCATTGGAATTAGAGACCCCAGGGAAAGAAATGACTATAAAGTGATGAAAATGAAAACTATCTTCTTTTGGATTGAGTGGAATTGTAGCCCTCTGATTCCTTCAAAACAGAAAAGAAAATTATGAATCTATCAGTATAGGTTAACATTTTACTTTGTGTGGATCAATATCAGTGATGAAATTAGCAACATTAATAAGCCTAGAAATTTCTAGGCAGATAAAGCTGAATCTAAAAAGGAAATGCAGCACTTTACAAAATAACTCAGATATTTTTGGATCTAGAGAGTTCACAGGCCAAGAAAAAAATGCTGACATTGAAAAATAGAAGGCAGGAGTAAAAGATTTGAGACAAATGGGGATTCTCTTTCAAGTCTGTTTGAACTCAATATATCATCTGAACATTCTTTGATTTAATTATATTTTCAACACTTTTTCTCTCTTATGATTTTTTTGGGGAAAGCTATCAACGGATTTTAAATTAATGGATTTGTACAATAAATCACTTTCGTGTGGGAGAGATAAAAATGTAAGTTTCTGGCTTTGTTATCAAGGGGCTTATATTCCTAGACATACATACATGGAGCTTTCAAAAATCCTAGGGAAGAACAAGGAAGATGATAAACAAATCAATGCTTATGTTAATATATCACTTAAGCTACAGGTCAATGCATGCTATAGGAGTTAAAGAAATGATGGATTTCTTCTGGACCTGGTTCTGCGCGGTCACTGCCATTCCAAGAAGTGCACTATCTCTTGAAATCGTCAGGATAAATCGCCATTGATTAGAACATGCACAGAAATGAGCATCATTACCACTTAACATTAAATCAACTTTTGATTAACTCTTTCATCTAGTCCAAGGCATTTCATAACTGCCAAAATTCTTATGACACAAAAGTTTCTCTACTCCACTAACTTAAGACATCTCTTAAAATCTCATTCAGAACTTCAACTGTATTTTCTCTATTCAAATTTTTTCCTTCCATTTGTATAAACATTTATATTTTCTGACAAATCCTTTTGAATTTCTTACCTCTTGTTCTTTCCCTAGTCCATGGATTTATGTGTGTGCCTATTCTTGACTACATGTAAATTACATTAGAAGTAAAGGTAATACTTTCAGTTCAGTTCAGTTCAGTTCAGTTGCTCAGTCATGTCCGACTCTTTGCGACCCCATGAACCACAGCATGCCAGGCTTCCCTGTCCATCACCAACTCCCAGAGCTTACCCAAACTTATGTCTATTGAGTCGGTGATGCCATCCAGCCATCTCATCCTCTGTTGTCCCCTTTTCCTCCTGCCCTCAATCTCTCCCAGCATCAGGGTTTTTTTCCAATGAGTCAACTCTTCACATCAGGTGCCAAAGTACTGGAGTTTCTGCTTTAGCATCAGTCCTTCCAATGAACACCCAGGACTAATCTCCTTTAGGATGGACTGGTTGGATCTCCTTGCAGTCCAAGGGACTCTCAAGAGTCTTCTCCAACACCACAGTTCAAAAGCATCAATTCTTCGGCACTCAGCTTTCTTCACAATCCAACTCTCACATCCATACATTACCACTGGAAAAACCATAGTCTCGGCTAGATGGAACTTTGTTGGCAAAATAATATCTCTGATTTTGACTATGCTATCTAGGTTGGTCATAACTTCCCTTCCAAGGAGTAAGCGGCTTTTAATTTCATGGCTGCAATCACCATCTGCAGTAATTTTGGAGCCCAGAAAAATAAAGTCTGACACTGTTTCCACTGTTTGCCCATCTATTTCCCATGGAGTGATGGGGCCAGATGCCATGGTCTTAGTTTTCTGAATGTTGAGCTTTAAGCCAACTTTTTCACTGTCCTCTTTCACTTTCATCAAGAGGCTTTTTAGTTCCTCTTCACTTTCTGCCATAAGGGTGGTGTCATCTGCATATCTGAGGTTATTGATATTTCTCCCGGCAATCTTGAATCCAGCTTGTGTTTCTTCCAGTCCAGCGTTTCTCATGATGTATTCTGCATATAAGTTAAAAAAAGCAGGGTGACAATATACAGCCTTGACATACTCCTTTTCTATTTGGGATCAGTCTGTTGTTCCATGTCCAGTTCTAACTGTTGCTTCCTTCCTGCATATAGGTTTCTCAAGAGGCAGGTCAGGTGGTCTGGTATTCCCATCTCTTTCAGAATTTTCAACAGTTGATTGTGATCCACACAGTCAAAGGCTTTGGCATAGTCAATAAAGCAGAAATAGATGTTTTTCTGGAATTCTCTTGCTTTTTCAATGATCCAGGGTAATACTTTAGTGATAAGCAAATTGAGTCATGTTTGCTAATGTCCAGTGATCAAAAACAAACAAAAACATGAAGATAAAAAGTATATTATATCCCTTTTTATGTTAAAGCTAGTAAAGTTATTATTTGACCAAAGCATACATGGTAAAACCTTAAAAAAGTTCCTGAATTCCATGTTTGCAAACCCTGAGGTTACATACACTTGGAATCCAAAATTAATCAAATTGTAGAAAGATAATACATGCATGGAATGCATTATATAATATTTCCAGTAAGTTCTGAAGCAACATCCTATGTGTGTGTGTGTGTGAATGTAGGTGCGTGTGTATGTATGTGTATGCACTCAGTTGTGTCTGACTTTGTGATCCCCGTGGACTGTAGCCTACCAGGCTCCTCTGTCCACGGGATTCTCCAGGCAAGATACTGGAGTGGTTTGCCATTTCCTTCTCCAAGGGATCTTCCTGACCCAGGGATCAAACCCACGTCTCATGCCGTCTTCTACATTACAGTTTAATTTTTTACTACTGTGCCAGCCGGGAAGTCTGCTACACCCTATGTTTACATAAATCAATATTACTGAAGTTAAGCTCAAAGAATCACCCTATTTAGGACAAAATAATAAATTATCAGTGTTTAGCTGGAGTCAAGCCATATAGTAATACACTGATAAATGATGTGAGTAGTATTCTAATACTTCTCAATTCAGAGACAACGTTCATGTTTCAACCCATTCTTCTTCTCTCCCTTCTCTCTCTGCATTTCCCCATGCAGTAAATGTTCATTATGTCAGGTTGTTTAGAAATCTTAGTGAACAGGGCATTTCAGTGTTAACACCTTCACTGTCATCAGATTAGAGGTAGCTATGTGGTGATGGGAGAGAAACAGGATTCTCGAGTCATGAGGCGAAACTTTGATAGGCTGCTTTTAAAGAGAGATTTCAGTTTGCCTTCTTCATTAGATAGACTTCTGTCTAAGCAGTATCTAACTGAGTCAAACTGCTATAACCTTCTGCTGATTGATGATAAATGGATCATGGTCAAGGAATGAAGTTAGCTGGTCACAAGTTTTTACCATATCTGGGGGATTTTTTTCCACCTGTGTGCATAAACACTGCTCTCCTCATACTCAGGATTTAAGAAACTTCTTCATCATCTATGGGATTGCATAAGAGGAATATTGCTACAAATGTTTATCATTAATTTTTTTTCTCCAAGGATTATTATTTTTGTCAATTATTATCAAATTTGTCAGATGCTTCATGACTTATAGAAACCTTTTGCTATAGGTTTTCAGATACTTTACACAAGGATGCCTCTTGACTTTCTGAATATTCATACTTTTTAAAATATTTAATTGTTTGTGATATATTCTAGCCTAATAAAAATATCAGTTGCCATATGAGTTTCCTTCTTTACTGTTCAATCTACTTAATCATTCCCAGTCATTATCTTTTTCTTTTAACTTGTTGCTTGTTTCATTATAGTGTTTGCCCATTTTTAACTAGCTTTTGTAACCACTACCAGCCTCCAGTGTAAAATCTTCAATAACTTTTGTTTCTATTTCTTTAAATTATGTGCTTGACTTAAAAGTACTATTGGATTTTCTCTATCACATTCCTCATTAGGACACCCCAAAAACACACCCTGATGAAGATTATACAATAACACCATTTGCTGATATAGGGATAATAAAATCTGCTATAATTTTCATTTCTTGATGTTACTCGTGGAGTTGTATGAACACTTTTTGGCAATTTCATTGTTTAATTTAACATAGTGTCATAAAATATAAAACAAAAACATAAATAATGATGAAAAGAATTGTGGGACTACTAGAATATACCATTTCAAACAGTGTCTCCTATCAGTTCAAATAAGACTGTTGCACAAAATAAATTTTATTGCCAAATTTACACAAAAAAGTAAAGAAAAAGAAAATTTAGGTAGTTGAAATTTACAGGCTTTGAAATTTCCCTGAAAGATTTCAGATCTATATTGATTTAAGATAGACATTTTAATATATCTTTAATATATCAGTTAAGGGGAAATACCTCTTGATAAATGAATATTCATGATTAATCTATAAGTAGATATTAATAAAAGGCATATTAATTGTTTAACCCGCTCCATTATGAATACTGAAACATTGCACATTTATATTACAGCTTACATTATAAGATTTTCATTGATAATCAACATCTCCATGTGTGCCAGAAGTGCTAAGAAATGTGTTTAAAAATTCATCCTTGTTTCAGTTCAGTTCAGTTCAGTCACTCAGTCATGTCTGTCTCTTTGTGACCCCATGAACTGCAGCACGCCAGGCCTCCCTGTCCATCACCAACTCCCAGAGTCCACCCAAACCCGTGTCCATTGAGTCAGTGATGCCATCCAGCCATCTCATCCTCTGTCATCCCCTTATCATTGTTTACCTGTATTAAATAATTCATTTAGACATAGCCAGCAAGGCCCCCACAACTCTTCAGAAAATGGTTCATCTCACAGTCCCTGACTTTCTTCAATAAGGAAACATGCACTTTTATATACAAAGTAAGGACAAATAATAAATTTTAGCTAGAGCTACATTAATTTGAATTTTTAAATTTTTTTATTTGTTGAGTACTTTATATGCAATTCTCTTACTTTCAACACTTCTTTATTTGTATTTTATATTATCTTTGTTGAAATGGTTTTCACTCACATTCCTAGGAAAACAGTAATTTTGGGCCTTATTCATAAAACTTCTTTGTTTATGAAATGCATTTTTATCTTATTGCTACACTGTGCCAGTCACAATTCTAGGCATTCTGGAACTTGCAGTAAAGGAATCAAATCTCCTGAACTATTAAGAATTAAATGTGGTAATACAATAAGATTTTTAGAAGAGTACCTGACATATGGTAAGTACTTAATAAATTATAGTCAGTAATAATTTAATGGTGACTACATTTTATTATTAAACAACTCTTCTACTGGCAAATACATGCTGTAAATACATATAACAATTATAATAGTATCATTTTATATGGAGATTGGTGCCTTGAAGTAAACACAGCAGGTTAAAGAGGTGGAGTGTTCTTTAGTTAGGATAGGGAGAAAAAAATGCCTGTCAGGAACTGAAGTTTGGACTTAAGCCTAAATGAAGGGAAACAACAGCAAAACCTCCTGCAGAGTTCTGGGGAAAGAATATTTTGGGTAGAGCGATTTTTAGTGCAGTGCCCACAAGGAGGGAAAGAGACAGGTATGTTCAGAAACTTGGAAAAAAATATAGCCGGAACAAACTACACCAGGAAGAAGCAGGTAGGGAATGAGGTCAGAGATTTGTAGGTTATTACCTGCCATAGGTACCACCCTAATGGCAGAATGTGAAGAAAAACAGAAGAGCCTCTTGATGAGTGTGAAAGAGGAGACTGAAAAAGCTGGTGTAAAGCTCAACATTCAGGAAACTAAGAGCACGGCCTCCAGTCCCATCACTTCATGTCAAATAGATGGGGAAAAGTGAAAGCAGGGGCAGATTTTATTGTTCTGGGCTCCAAAATTACTGCAGACGGTGACTGTGGCCATGAAATTAAAAGACACTTGCTCCTTGAAAGGAACACTCTGACAAACCTAGATAGCATTTCAAAAAGCAAAGACATTACTTTGCTGACAAAGGGCTGTATAGTCAAAGCTATGGTTTTGCTAGTACACGTTTGTGAGTGTTGGACCATAAAGAAGGCTGAGTGCCGAAGAATTGATGCTTTTGAATGTGGTGGTGGAGAAGACTCTTGTGAGTCCTTTGGACAGCAAAGAGATCAAATCAGTCCATCCTAAAGAAAATCAACCCTGAATACTCATTGGAAGGACTGAAGCTGAAATTGAAGTTCCAATACTTTGGCCATCTGATGCAAAGAGTGGACTCATTTGAAAAGACCCTCATGCTGGGAAAGATTGAAGGCAGGAAGAGAAGGGGACAACAGAGGACAAGATGGAGGGATGGCATCATTGACTCAATGGACATAAGTTTGAGCCTGGTGTGCTGCAATCCATGCAGTTACAAAGAGTTGGACACAACTTAGTAAATGAACAACAACAACAACATATTATTGTTCGGCAGGCCCAGGGGGAGGAAAAAAATATATAGAAAGAGGAGCCAAAGGGCCAGGGGTGTCTCGTGTGCGTGGGCGCAGGCGTTCTTGTTCTCCCTCTTCTGTTTAAGTCTTTGGGTCGGCATGCCTTCATGCCTCGAGGATGTATTTTCCTTTATTTTCTAAATAAAACTCATCTGTCCAAGAACTATACCATGGACTGTCCAAGAGCTGTGACACACCGAGGGCTTTAATGTCCATCGCTTCACATTTTTGTTGAAATGAGACAGAAACGAGGAGAATACACTCACCTGACACTATGAAAGGGGACTGAGTTTTATGAAAGTTGCTGTGGGAAGTGGAGGATCTTAAGAGGAATGATCCTACCTGATGTGAAGTTAAATCTTTATTCTTGCTGCCCTCTGCTCATGTGTAGTGGGAAGAAAATCATTTAGGAATCTAAAATATCAGTCCTAGTTAGATATAATTTTGATTTGGGCTTTTATGCAGTGGAGATGATGGAATCAACTAAATTATAGATATAGCACTAATGGGATATGTTTGTGAATTAATACGTGAGATAGCAGAAGGAGAGGGATCAAGAATGAGATTTTTAATTGAACTTTTGAATAGATAGGGCTCACTCTTCTAGAGAGTACTGTAGGAGAAACAGATTCGATGAATGAATGAGCTAGTGTGGTGGTGTGTGTGCAAACACACCTCCTTTGCTAACTATTCAAGTGAGACAATGCATTTCAAGTATAAATTCCCTAGATTATATTGCCAGTGGGGAAAAAATCTGCAACAGCCTGTTTGCTTTCTTTAATCAGTCACTGATTTTATTAACGTACAAAATATTTCCTCTTTTAAGTTGGCTACCGGGAAATGGAGAGATAAATTTCATGCTCTGTTACAATAAAGAATTCCTTCCAATTTTACGGTACATTACGAACCTTCTTTTTCTAATTGGATTTTGAGCAAACTTAGTATTTTAGTTGATTTTCTTCATATATGTTTTAAGATTTTATGTTACTTCAAGCTAGTTTGAGGACTCTAAATCATAGATGAATAAATAAGTAAATGAGTGAATTAATTAACAAATATCTATTGTTTTAAGTTCAGTCCATCAACAAATTCAGATAAGTACCAACACCACAAACAAAGTTCCCTAGTTAAAATGTTTGTAGTATCTAGCATTTGTGAAATTAAGCCATGAGCCAAGTTTGACCTGTTTACCATAAATTTCTTACCTTCTCTTTCCTGAAGAATTAGCATTTGCGTAAGGGAGCACATTTTTTCTTACCAAATTGACATAAATAGTTGGTAAAATGCAAAAACAGCGACAGTTTGCCTCAGAGCTTGCTCACATTTAACAAATAAACTGGCAAAAAAGTATTCTAATTGATATACACACCAAGAAAAGTCTTATACACATGGTTTAAGAAGTACTCTTTGAGAATGTTAATTTGCACAATCCTTTTCAGCTGCTGAGTTAATGCAGAAACAATGCATGCATTTACTTTTAGCCTTAAGAAGGATGTATAAGACTTATTTTACTCTTTTATGCTTTCAGGGCAGTTTATAATCTGGCCCTTAAATGCTTTACAAACACTGAACTCACTTGTTGTCTGTCTGCCCTTGAATAATAGCACAGCCCCACACTTATTTCAAGGAAAACATCGATTGCTTCTGGCCCGTCTCCTCTTTGCAACAGGAGAGAACTCTGCAGCCAGTCTGCCTAGTGAAGGCACTCTCCACTGCACACTGGCTGTGTACTCTTGGACAAGCTGCTTGTCTTCTGAAACTTCCTTTCTCATTTACAATCTAGACATGATATAATACTCTTTCATACACTCATTGATACTAAGCCATTTAATATAATTCTTCAAAAAGAAGAAAGCTAAATTAAAATTAGCACCATCACAGTACCATTTCTCCTCCTTCTGCACCAATAAGAGGAAGGCTCACAGGATAAGAAAGTGATGGTAATTAATTTAAAATGATTTTAGTAATTTCTTTTGGAGACTCTGCCTCCGGCAGAGCAGCAGCAAGAAAGCCTCGATTCACACAATAAAGTGAGAAAGTCAAGAGTGTGTAGAGACCATACAGAATGTGTCAGGCACAGTAGTGAGTCAGCATAGTTGTGTCTTTTTAATTTAGTTTTACATTAAGGAAGATAGAGCAAATGCAAAGTATTCTCATTAGCCTTGACACTAAGATGGAGAATGTTGAGTCATGTGCAACAATCACCAGTGGCTGGAATAAACCACATTAGCTGTGGTTCCAGATGGATAAATATAAATAAAGTAAATGAAGAGAGAGGGAAGAAAGGAGTTCAGAACAGAAAGAGGACCAAAGATGATGTATCAGATCAGATCAGATCAGATCAGTCGCTCAGTTGTGTCTGACTCTTTGCGACCCCATGAATCGCAGCACGCCAGGCCTCCCTGTCCATCACCAACTCCCAGAGTTCACTCAGACTCATGTCCATCGAGTCAGTGATGCCATCCAGCCATCTCATGCTCTGTCGTCCCCTTCTCCTCTTGCCCCCAATCCCTCCCAACATCAGAGTCTTTTCCAATGAGTCTTTTCCTATTCGCATGAGGTGGCCAAAGTACTGGAGTTTCAGCTTTAGCATCATTCCTTCCAAAGAAATCCCAGGGCTGATCTCCTTCAGAATGGACTGGTTGGATCTCCTTGCAGTCCAAGGGACTCTCAAGAGTCTTCTCCAACACCACAGTTCAAAAGCATCAAAACTTCGGTGCTCAGCCTTCTTCAGAGTCCAACTCTCACATCCATACATGACCACAGGAAAAACCATAGCCTTCACTAGAAGAAACTTTGTTGGCAAAGTAATGTCTCTGCTTTTAAATATGCTATCTAGGATGCTCATAACTTTCCTTCCAAGGAGTAAGCGTCTTTTAATTTCATGGCTGCAATCACCATCTGCAGTGATTTTGGAGCCCAGAAAAATAAAGTCTGACACTGTTTCTGCTGTTTCCCCATCTATTTCCCATGAAGTGGTGGGACCAGATGCCATGATCTTCATTTTCTGAATGTTGAGCTCTAAGCCAACTTTTTCACTCTCCACTTTCACCTTCATCAAGAGGCTTTTGAGTTCCTCTTCACTTTCTGCCATAAGGGTGGTGTCATCTGCATATCTGAGGTTATTGATATTTCTCCCAGCAATCTTGATTCCAGCTTGTGTTTCTTCCAGTCCAGCATTTCTCATGATGTACTCTGCATACAAGTTAAATAAACAGGGTGAGAATATACAGCCTTGACGAACTCCTTTTCCTATTTGGAACCAATCTGTTGTTCCATGTCCAGTTCTAACTGTTGCTTCCTGACCTGCATACAAATTTCTCAAGAGGCAGATCAGGTGGTCTGGTATTCCCACCTCTTTCAGAATTTTCCACAGTTGATTGTCATCCACACAGTCAAAGGCTTTGGCATAGTCAATAAAGCAGAAATAGATGTTTTTCTGGAACTCTCTTGCTTTTTCCATGATCCAGCAGATGTTGGCAATTTTATCTCTGGTTTCTCTGCCTTTTCTAAAACCAGCTTGAACATAAGGAAGTTCACTGTTCACATGTTGCTGAAGCCTGGCTTGGAGAATTTTAAGCATTACTTTACTAGCATGTGAGATGAGTGCAATTGTGCGGTAGTTTGAGCATTCTTTGCATTGCCTTTCTTTGGGATTGCCCCAACCAGTAACGCTGAAGAAGCTGAAGTTGAACGGTTCTATGAAGACCTACAAGACCTTTTAGAACTAACACCCAAAAAAGATGTCCTTTTCATTATAGGGGACTGGAATGCAAAAGTAGGAAGTCAAGAAACACCTGAAGTAACAGGCAAATTTGACCTTGGAATATGGAATGAAGCAGGGCAAAGACTAATAGAGTTTTGCCAAGAAAATGCACTGGTCATAACAAACTCCCTTTTCCAACAATACAATAGAAGACTCTATACGTGGACATCACCAGATGATCAACACCAAAATCAGATTGTTTATATTCTTTGCAGCCAAAGATGGAGAAGCTCTATACAGTCAGCAAAACAAGACCAGGAGTTGACTGTGGCTCAGACCATGAACTCCTTATTGTTAAATTCAGACTTAAATTGAAGAAGTAGGGAAAACCACTAGACCATTCAGGTATGACCTAAATCAAATCCCTTATGATTATACAGTGGAAGTGAGAAATAGATTTAAGGGCCTAGATCTGATAGATAGAGTGCCTGGTGAGCTATGGAATGAGGTTCGTGACATTGTACAGGAGACAGGGATCAAGACCATCCCCATGGAAAAGAAATGCAAAAAAGCAAAATGGCTGTCTGGGGAGGCCTTACAAATACCTGTGAAAAGAAGAGAAATGAAAAGCAAAGGGGAAAAGGAAAGATATAAACATCTGAAAGCAGAGTTCCAAAGAATAGCAAGAAGAGATAAGAAGGCCTTCTTCAGCAATCAATGCAAAGAAATAGAGGAAAACAACAGAATGGGTAAGACTAGAGATCTCTTCAAGAAAACCAGAGATACCAAAGGAACATTTCATGCAAAGATGGGCTTGATAAAGGACAGAAATGGTATGAGCCTAACAGAAGCAGAAGATATTAAGAAGAGATGGCAAGAATACACAGAAGAACTGTACAAAAAAGATCTTCATGACCCAGATAATCACAATGGTGTGATCACTGACCTAGAGCCAGACATCCTGGAATGTGAAGTCAAGTGGGCCTTAGAAAGCATCACTACGAACAAAGCTAGTGGAGGTGATGGAATTCCAGTTGAGCTACTCCAAATCCTGAAAGATGATGCTGTGAAAGTGCTGCACTCAATATGCCAGCAAATTTGGAAAACTCAGCAGTGGCCACAGGATTGGAAAAGGTCAGTTTTCATTCCAATCCCAAAGATGATATATAAATAATCAACAAGCATATGTAAAGATGTTCAACATCTCTAATCACTAGGAAAACGCAAGTCAACAACAATGAGTGCCCCCCTGCCCCCCCCCCCAAAAACACAACAACTCTACAGTGAGCTAGGATGGCTGCTGTAAAATACACACACATATATACACATACACCAAACAAAAGTGATAAACGGTCTTGAGGATGTGGAGAAATTGTAACCTCTGTGTTCTGTTGCTCAGGCTGTAAAATAATGCAACTACTATGGAAATCAGTATGTAAATTTATCAGAAAGTGAAGGTAGAAGTGCCATATAACCCAGCAATCTCATTTCTGGGTACATATCCAAAAGAAGTTAAAGCAAGGAAGAATTATGTACACACTCACGTTTATAATAACACTTTTCACAATAGCTAATGGATGGAAGCCACTCAAGGGTCCATTTATGGGTGAATTGAAAAAGAAAATGTGGTATACACATAATGTGGAATATTATTCATCCTTGTGAAAGAAGAAAAGTCACACATGCTGCAACATGGATGAACCTCAAAGATATTAAGCTAAGTAAAATAAGACAGTCATAAGAAAACAAATGCTGTGTGATTCCACTTAGATGAAATATATGTAAACTATTTTAATTTCTAGAAATGGAAAGTAAAATGCTGTTTATCAGGGCTTCAGAAAAAGAGGATTTGCTGTTTGATTTGTATAGAGTTACAGATTTGAAGGTGGAAAAGTCCTGAAACTATTTTGCAATGATGTAAACTTGCTTCAGTTCAGTTCAGTCACTCAGTCGTGTCCGACTGTTTGTGACGCCATGGACTGCAGCACGCAAGGCCTCCCCGTCCATCACTAACTCCCGGAATTTACTAAAACTCATGTCCATTGAGTCAGTGGTGCCATCCAATCATCTCATCCTCTGTGATCCCCTTCACCTTCTGCCTTCAATCTTTCCCAGCATTAGGGATGCACTTCGCATCAGGTGGCCAAAGTATTGGAATTTCAGCTTCAACATCATTCCTTCCAATGAATACTCAGGACTGATTTCCCTTAGGATGGACTGATTTCCTTTAGGATGGACTGATTTCCTTTAGGATGGATTGGTTGGATCTCCTTGCAGTCCAAGGGACTCTCAAGAGTCTTCTCCAACACCACAGTTCAAAAGCATCAATTCTTCGGCACTCAGGTTTCTTCATAGTCCAACTCTCACATCCATACATGACCACTGGAAAAACCATAGCTTTACTAGGTGCACGTTCATTGGCAAAGTAATGTCTCTGGTTTTTAATATGCTGTCTAGGTTGGTCATAGCTTTTCTTCCGAGGATTAAGCATCTTTTAATTTCATGGCTGCAGTCACCATCTGCAGTAATTTTGGAGCCCAGAAAAATAAAGTCAGCCACTGTTTCCCCATCTATTTGCCATGAAGTGATGGGGCCAAAAGCCATGATCTTAGTTTTATGAATGTTGAGCTTTACACCAGCTTTTTCACTCTCCTTTTTCATTTTCATCAAGAGGCACTTTAGTTCTTCACTTTCTGCCATAAGAGGTCTGCATATCTGAGGTTATTGATGTTTCTCCCAGCAATCTTGATTCCAGCTTGTGCTTCATCCAGCCCTTCATTTCTCATGATGTACTCTACATATAAGTTAAATAAGCAGGGTGACAATATACATCCTTGACATACTCCTTTTCCTATTTGGAACCAGTATGTTGTTTCATGTCCAGTTCTATCTGTTGCTTCCTGACCTGCATACAAATTTCTCAAGAGGCAGATCAGGTGTTCTGGTATTCCCATCTCTTTCAGAATTGTCCAAAGTTTATTGTGATCCACACAGCCAAAGGCTTTGGCATAGTCAATAAAGCAGAAATAGATGTTTTTCTGGAATGCTCTTGCTTTTTCCATGATCCAGTGGATGTTGGCAATTTGATCTCTGGTTCCTCTGCCTTTTCTAAAACCAGCTTGAACATCTGGAATTTCACTGTTCACATACTGCTGAAGCCTGGCTTGGAGAATTTTGAGCATTACTTTACTAGCATGTGAGATGAGTGCAATTGTGCAGTAGTTTGAGCATTCTTTGGCATTTCCTTTCTTGGGGATTGGATTGAAAAATGACATTTTCCAGTACTGTGGCTACGGCTGAGTTTTCCAAATTTGCTGGCATATCGAGTGTGACATTTTCACAGCATCATCTTTCAGGATTTGGAATAGCTCAACTGGAATTCCATCACCTCCACTAGCTTTGTTCGTAGTGATGCTTTCCAAGGCCCACTTGACTTCACATTCCAGGATGTCTGGCTCCAGGTGAGTGATCACACCATCGTGATTACCTGGGTTGTGAAGATCTTTTTTGAATAGTTCTTCTGTGCATTCTTGCCACCTCTTCTTAATATCTTCTGCTTCTGTTAGGTCCATACCATTTCTGTCCTTTATTGAGCCCATCTTTGCATGAAATGTTCCCTTGGTATCTCTAATTTTCTTGAAGAGATCTCTAGTCTTTCCCATTCTGTTGTTTTCCTCTGTTTCTTTGCACTGATCACTGAAGAAGGCTTTCTTATCTCTCCTTGCTATTTTTTGGAACTCTGCATTCAAATAGGTATATCTTTCCCTTTCTCCTTTGCTTTTCACTTCCCTTCTTTTCTCAGCTATTTGTAAGGCCTCCTCAGATGGCCGTTTTGCTTCTTTGCATTTCTTTTTCTTGGGGATAGTCTTGATTCCTGTCTCCTGTACAATGTCCCAAACCTCCCTCCATAGTTCTCAAGCACTCTGTCTATCAGATACAGTCCCTAAAGCTATTTCTCTCTTCCACTGTGTAGTCAAACCTGCTTAGCGGTACTCAACTGTGTGCCTTCCCATGTGGCTCTATGGTAAAGAGTCTACTTGCTAATGCAAAAGGTATAAGAGATGGGTGTTCGATTCCTGGGTCAGGAAGATCCCCTGGAGTAGGAAATGGCAACCCACTCCAATATTCTTGCCTGGATAAGAGGACCCTGCAGAGTCCATAGGATCCCAAAGAGTTGGACACGACTGAGCACACATACACACTGAACTGTAAATTTACAATAGTTAAGAAGGTAAAATTTGTCTTTACAATTAAAATACAAGAGTTCTGACCTCCGTCCACAGGGGTGAGATGGACTTGCACTTCACCCAAAACTTATTCAGATGTTGAGACTGATGGCACCATGTTAGAAGGGTATAAGAAGGCTTATTACTCACATAAAAATGAAACTTTCTAAGGAGAGCAAGTTAGCCCCCAAACAGTTTAAATAATGGTATGAAGGACAGGGAAGAAGACTGGTTTTGTTTTTATGGTGTCTTGGGGGTAGGGCCGAGTGAGGGTTTCTGCATGTGAGTTGGAGCTTGTGTGGTGTGTGCTTTCCTGCAGTACCAAAGGAAGGGAGATCCACGCTTTCTTCACTCATCCAAATGTGGAGCAGAATGGGAAGGAGAATTGGTGGGACTCAGAAGCCATAAGTGGTCAGAAAATGAAGTCAGACTGTTAAAATTCCTGGTCATTACAACTACTGCAATTCATGATGTTTGGCTGAAACGTGCCATGCTTTATTTAATTATACTTGTGCTTGTTTAAGTAAGCTGCTACTGTCCCCTGTGATAGTCTTGAGGCCATAAGTGGGTGAAATTTTCATTGAATGCTTTGTTCATAAGCTCCTCATTGTCGGTTTTGTATAGTGTCTTGTATTGTGGCTTTTATGTAAAGAAACATGCATGATCTTCATGTATAGTGAAGATATCTGTGAAATGAGAGCTTCCTAGATTTCTTCACCCCAAAGAGGAAAATCTTGAATAAGGAATTTTTGTTGTTTCTATAGGCCACACAAGACAAGCTACATCATTGGCAATAGTTTGAGTTTGTAAAAATGTGGGGATAGGGCCCATAGTTGGCCAGGGAATCCAGTGCTAAGATGAGTATCTGAAGTTTAATCAATTATGCTGACCCTTCAGTGTCATCCTGGATTAGGCACAGACCGATTACTGGGTGAAAAGCAGCTGCTTTCCAAGGAGCTTCATCACATGTATAGTGCAGACACAGCCCTTCAGTGTAGGAATCCCCTTCGTTGTACTTTGAAGCCAAGATGGCTAGAACAGAGCTGACCTCATTAATCAGCACCACGGCATCTGGCAAGGGAATGAAGTCAGGAGAGGAGGCCACCCCTTCCTGCAGGCAGACTATGCCAGAGAGCCCAGTCTTGTTTCCATCCTGTAGCAGGGAGCTCTTAGCAACTGTGCCAAACTTTCAAGTGCCCCAAGGCATACTTGGGCAGCTGGGCACCAAGGGTCACAGACTGAGGGCTCAGGAGAGCCTCTGTTTCCAACCAAGTGCATTAGCAGTCTGCACTTCACACCCTAGTGATACACAGAATAGGGCTAAGGAGAGTTTCTTGTACTAGAAGTTCATGGGCAATTTGTGGCTATCATGAGTAGCCCAGAGATTCAAAGGTGCATAAAACAAGGTTGCTAAAGCCTCAAAAAGAAAAGAGTCTTTGGGGACACTAACAAGTATGTTCTTGTCATGCAATTTGGGCAGATTCTGGAGACTTTGTTGTAGGGGGATCATTCCAAGGGGGACAATTTTCAAGTAACAGCCAGGATAGGCTTAGGTAAAATTTAAGTTAAAAACAAAAGTAAAATTGAGAAATATATTGCCTCTAGAATCCAAAAAATCCTAAAAGACATTGGACTTGTTTCAATCATATGGGTTCTGAGATGGCTCATAACTGTTTCTTGGCAGTGTCATGGATGGAATAGAATTTGATTATCAAACAATTTTTAGAAATTTAACTGAGGTGACAGGGCCTTGTACTATGTGTGGGGTAAAGACCCATTCGCTTTTAATGAGCTCCTTTGTGAGTATTGACCTGTCCTGAAAAGGGTGTCAAATGAATCTCCTTGGGAGATGATGTCTTCAGTGTGATATCATACCTGTGTTCTTAGAGAACGTCATTTGTGGTTAAGATCTCGCAAATGTTGTATATGATGCCAAGGGTTCAGGGTACTACAAGACTAGCTGAGTAAATGTATTTTGTGTCCCTTCAAAGAGGAAGGCAATCTGCAACTAAAAGCCCATTGTAATATGAACCAGATAAGACATATTAGCAAAATCTACTATTGTAATGTATTTGCCTGCTGCTGATTGGATGATGTCAGTAAGTTTAATCATGTTGATAGATATACAGAAACACGAATAAAATTACATGACCTAAAGGCACTTTGAGGAGGGCCTCATTCCCATACTCTTGTCTCTACATACCGATTATAACTTCTGATTTAGCTTTGGGATGAATCTACGACAGAGATAAGGGAATACCCCTTAAATGTAGCACAGATCAAATTACAAGCTTGCCAGCAGTTAATAATTACCCACACAACATGGAAAATGAAAATCCATTCAGTTTGTTTATATTGTGATGAACTTAAATGATAAATAATATGTTTAGGGAACAGTAAACTGTTTCACACTCATGTAGAGAAATATATAATAGATATGGATAGAACGAACACTCTCCCCACCCCCTGCTTTTTTTTTCTCTTTGGGATTACAATAATTTTTGATAAACTAGAAAACCGGCCCATCATTCAGGAATGTTCTTTATTGAATCAATTCAGTTCAGTTCAGTCACTCAGTTGTGTCCAACTTGTTGTGACCCCATGGACTGCAGCTCTCCGGGCCTTCCTGTCCATCACCAACTCCTGGAGTTTACTCAAACTCATTCTTTATTGAATGCTAGACTCTAAATACTGAATGCTGTAAATGCTGAAGTCTCCCTTCAGCAACTTCTAACTTGGGAATTGCACATATTGATTAATTTAACAAATATATATGGAACATCTATAGTTTTGTGTTATAGAAGGATAAAAGGATTTAGAGATCCTAAGAACAGGATAGATTCTCATAAAGCCTTCTTTTCTTATATATAATAAAATATGAAATCATAATATCTAAAGTTTATAGGTATGCTAAAATCAAAGAGGGTTTCATTATCTTTGGGCAAGTCTAAAATCTGAACTAATCATCTTTCTCTTTTACTGTACTTTCCTCTGTTGGCCCTGCTTTATCGGGGACATAATTGGTCCTATTATTACATGGATTATACAGGCCTTCATCCTCAGTAATGCAGTGTTGTGCTAGTGGTCCAGAGGTCAGAAAGACTTCGGGTCATTGCACTTGTGGAGCTTACATAGGTTGCAAGCTTGCAGAGAGTGCTTTTCTGTTCCTCCTAGATCTATTTCTTTTTATAGCCTTGAGAATGTACCAGGGATTTGTGCAGACTATACAGAAAAGAGCTCTGATTATAAATTAAAGGATACCCCATACATTTTAGAGATGGTATATTTCAATGTCCTTCTTACTATTTTAAAATACGTAGTTTTAGGTAGCAGATGTGAAATACTAATTTATTAAAAACACATCTATATATGGTATGAATTTCATCTAGAAAAACTGCCTGTGTTAACAGTCCAATATTTTATGAAGTCTTTAAATGATTGTCTACCAGTAGAAGCAAGAAGTTCTAGGACTGCCTTTCCATATGTCTCATCAATGCCTCCTTATTTCCACCACCTATCTTGTGATAGATGTTAATCCCAAGTAAGTTTTTCCTAATAGAGGTGATTCTGTCCCTTTCCAACTAAATAGATGTGACAGCCTGTGAGGATAAAATCAATGTTAATTTTCAGTGAATTGTGTCCATATGAAAATAAACAAGTGTTCCAAGTATAAGGAGACAGAAGACCAGTAAACAAAAGAAAAAGTTAGGCCTCTGCTCAGCTTTTTTGTTTGCTTCCCTTACAAATAATTCCATCTATAATGATCTGTTTAATCTTTCTTTGTCTTGTTTCATTATGTTACGAATAATTGAGTAGTAAAAAAAATTACATCCAGTTGACATTTGGAAGATTTGTTTTTACCTATGAAATTTTCTATGTAATATAGTATAATATAAACATTCAGTTCAGTCGCTAAGTCGTGTCCAACTCTTTGAGACCCCATGAACTGCAGCACGCCAGGCCTCCCTGTCCATCACTAACTCCCGGAGTCCACCCAAAGTCATGTCCACCCAAACTCATGTTCATTGATTCGGTGATGCCATCCAACCATCTCATCCTCTGTCATCCCCTTCTCCTCCCGCCCTCAATCTTTCCCAGCATCAGAGTCTTTTCAAATGAGTCAGCTCTTCTCATCAGGTGGCCAAGGTATTGGAGTTTCAGCTTCAATATCAGTCCTAGTATGTTAAAACATTTCCTCCTCATCTTCTACCTACTCCTGCTCCTACCCCTTCACTTATTTTTTCTTTTATCACCAACTCAATGGACATGAGTTTGAGCAAACTCCAGGAGACAGTGAAAGACAGGGAAGCCTGGGGAGCTGCAGTTCATAGGGTTGCAAAGAGACAAACATGACTTAGTGACTGAACAACAAATATTTGCAAATGCAGTGAAACGTTTCTAGGGATAGCAGCCAGGGATCAAAGACTAGCTAGATCTCCACTCTTTCCCAAATACCAGTTTCTCTTTTATGGGGAGGTATAATAAGCATAGCAATTAGGGCTAATTTGTATACTCCTGACTTCAATTTATAACTAGGAACTCAGAAAACTTTTCCTTCCACAGAAACTGTTTTAAAAATGATTGGTAGGTTCTTAAAGTTTCTAAGCATACCTTATTTAACTGATAACATGCATAAGTAATTAAGGAAATTATAGTATATAAAACATATATATATATATATATATATATATATATATATAATAGAAGCAATGGAGAAAGTCATTCAGAGTTTAACTTGTGGGCAAACTAATACCCCATCCATAAGAGGCGAGGCACCAGGTAAGTCACTCTCTGTCCTTAGACAAACTATTTGAGACAGTTGACTCATCTATAAAATGTGTGCCATGACATTGTCTATTTTATAGTATCAATGTGAGGACTAAATGGGACAATGTGTGTAAGTGCTTAGCACCAGATATGGCATTAAATGAACGTGAGCTGCCACCACGATAGTGAGTTCAGCAGTTTGCCCTTTACTCTTGTCTTCGGAAAATGCAGATCAAACTCAGCAAAGAAGCTTCATTCAGGTCCAGAGCTTCAGAGATATGGGTGTTGGTGCAGTAATAAAATTTGGCTGAAGACATGGGATTTGGTAACTTACCGTAAAAGAGAAAGAGCATTGGTTTTGGAGCCAGGACAATTAGAACTAAGTTCTGATGCATGAATTATACACTATAAGCTTTAGTCCAGTTACTTCATTTGAAAATAAGTGTGACGTTACCTAGAGAAGGAGCCCCATCGTTAAAACTCTGCCCGTCCACTGCATGGGGAAGGCGCTTGATCCCAGGTCAGGGAATTAAGATCCCTCATGCTATGTGGCCAAAAAAAAAAAAAAAAGCTTGGTGGATGTGATATACAAACTACACTTTTAAAAATTATGTGAGCTAAGAAGCATTGTAGAGATGCCATACTATGTTATTATTTTTATTACAAGAAATAACTGGGACTTATTTGCTTTCCCTAGAACTATCATGACCCAAATGGTCAAATGACCATCTCTTTTAATTGATAACTTCAAACTCTTATGCTATTTACCCAAATTTTTAGTTTCTAAAGCAATCACAGTCTATTCCCCCCTTTCTTTGCTCAATTTTTCTTTCTCTCTCTTCCTTCCTTCTTCCCTTTTTTTCTTAAATTTCATTGAGGATTTATATATTATTTTATGGCTGAGCAGTATAGAATCTGCCTGCAATGCAAGAGCTGCAGGAGATGGGAGTTTGGTCCCTATGTATGGGAGATCCCCTGGAGGAGGGCATGGCAACCCACTCCAGTATTTTTGCCTGGAGAATCCCCATGGACAGAGGAGCTTGGCAGGCTACAGTCATGGGGTCACAAAGAGTTGGACAGGTGTGTAACAACTTAGCACATATGCTGTAAAAAATCAAGTAACAACTAAAATGTGCATTTAATAGTAGATATAAATAAGTAAATTTGCAGGAATGAGACACAGTCGTTTACTCAGATCATTTAGGGAAAGACTTATTTTTCATAGATAATAACTCATTTTCAGAGAAGAAAGGACATAAGATTCATCCACATTCATTAAAGGACTGAAGCTTTTTAAAGATAAGACATATCATATCAGTCATGGTTCTAAAACAGAAGTCACTTTGGGAGGATGCTCTCAGGCCACTAGCCTGGACCTAGGATGCTGCCTTTGGAAGCGGGCTTCTGGGACTGACAAATGGGAGTGGGGAGGTGGGAAAGGGTATAAGACTTCCTTAGACAGTCCTTTTATTTTCCTCATCTGCCCTCATATTCCAGAAATTTAGAAATTTCCAAAGTAAATGCCCTCTTACTGATTCAAGAGATCTTTTCTATCTACCAATAATTAGAATTTTAGAGTCAAATTAGGAAAAGCCATAGGGCTCAACAAATGCATTTTCCCCCCAAATTTGCCTGAGTATAAGAGATACTTAGGAAATCTCTTCCATGGAGATTCTAATTCAAAATGTTTGTGATATGCCCTAGGAATTTATACTTCCAATAAATGTCTAGATGATTCTATTGATCATCCAGTTATAAAAATACTCCCATGTTACCGCCTTAGAGCTAAAATTTTGAGACTCATTGTAGCAAACAGATGAGTTGCAAAATCCCATAAACTGGGAGGAAACTGAAATGAGTAAAGAGTCTAGATCTCCTAAATTTTAAACCAGAGCTCTTTTATCTTTTAGAGTCTGACTCATGAGAAACAACATCACACGTATTTGTATTATTTGACATTCACCAGTCAACACCTTATAAGAACAATGCACGCCAAAATAGGAATTGATTTTGCTTCATGTAGTCATGAAAAGTAGAACAAGCTATCCAAAATATTTTCAACAGATTTTCAACTGTGAGATAAGCTACAATTTGAAACCAGACCTTAGCAAGTTTATAAGAATGGTTATAAACTAAAATAAGCTACTTAGTGAGGTTTTAGAATCCTTTTCCAAAGGGCTAGGGTTTTTTGTTTGTTTTTTGGTACTTGGTTTTGTTTTGTTTTTGCCATGCAGTAGAACCAACAGGTAGTGGGAATGATGGAAAAATGGAAATGTATAATCCTTTAGTACTATAATTTTATAACTTAAAAACTCTTCCTCTTTGAGTCTACCTTTCATTCACAATTAATTATTAATAGATACAGGCATTTATGTGGGACCTATGGATGAATGCAAGGTAATAATATAGATGCAATATCTTATAAGATTTTAGACTAAACATGTCATCTACAACCAAGAATTATTAAGAAAAGCAATAGAAACCCCTTTAAATTTACCCACATCATATCTCATGCTTCTCTCCCTGCCATTAGTAGGAGCAATTTGTCTGTTGTGTTGTTTAGTCACCCAGCAGTGTCTGACTCTTTGGGACCCCATGGACTGCAGCATGCCTGATCTCCCTGTCTCTTACTATCTCCCAAAATTTGCCCAAGTTCTTGTCCATTGCATCGGTGATGCCATCCAGCCATCTCATCCTCTGACGTCCTCTTTTCCTTCTGCCCCCAATCTTTCCCAGCATAAGGGACTTTTCCAATAAGTCGGCAGTTTGCAGCAGGTGTAGGTGACCAAAATATTGGAGCTTCACCTTCAGCATTAGTCCTTCCAATGAATATTCAGGGTTGATTTCCCTTATTATTGACTGGTTTGATCTCCTTGCTGTCCAAGAGACTCTCAGGAGTCTTCTCCATCACCATGGTTTGAAAGCATCATTTCTTTGGTGTTCTGCTTCTTTATGGGCCAGCTCTGATACCTGTTCATGACCACTGGGAAGACCATAGCCTTGACTGTATGAACCTTTGTCAGCAGAGTAATGTCTCTGTTTTTCACACACTGTCTAGGTTTTCATAGCTTTCCTGCCAAGAAGCAGTCTTCTGATTTCATGACTGCAGTCACTATCTGCAGTCATTTTAGAGCCCCAGAAGAAGAAATCTGTCACTCCTTCCGCTTTTCCCCCATCTATTTGCCATGAAGTAATTGGCCCAGATACCATGATCTTAGTTTTTTTCAACATTTCATTTTAAGCTGGCTCTTTCACTCTCTTCCTTCACCCTCCTCAGGAGGCTCTTTAGTTCCTCTTCGCTTTCTGCCATTAAAGTGGTATCATCCGTATATCTGAGGTTGTCGATGTTTCTCCCACCTATCTTGATTCCAGCTTGTAACTCATCCAGCCCAGCATTTCTCATGATGTGCTCAGCATATATGTTAAACAAACAGGGTGACAGCATACAGCCCTGTCACACTCCTTTCTCAATCCTGAACCAATCAGTTGTTCCATGCAGGGTTCTAACTCTTGCTTCTTGACCCACATACAGGTTTCTCAGCAGGCAGATAAGATGGTCTGGTATTCCCATCTCTTTAAGAGCTTTCCATAGTTTGCTATGGTCCACACAGTCAAAGGCTTTAGCATAGTCAATGAAACAGAGGTAGACATTTTGCTGGAATTCCATAGCTTTCTCTATGATCCAGCAAATGTTAGGAATTTGATCTCTGGTTCCTCTTTGTACAGTTCTTCCGTGTATTGTTTCCATCTCTTCTTGATCTCTTCTGCATCTACTAAGTCTCTACCATTTTTGGCCTTTATTGTGCCCATCTTGGGGTGAAATGTTCCCTTGCTATTTCCAATTTTTCATATTATATCTCATGCTTCTTTCCCCGCAATTAGTAGGCACAATTTGACTAACAAAGACAAAGACACTAATAGTATAATGAGAAACAGATATAAACAAATAGGAGAAAACCGTGGTTGTAAAAAGAAAAACCCTATTCAAGATTATAAGCAATTAGATATATAAAAGGAATATTTTTATGTAACAATTTTTTTCCATTTCTTTGGAAAAAATGAATGATAATTTCGGAATAGTCATTAGGATGTGTCAAAGGAACCCTCAGACTTTGCTGGTGGACAGTGTATATTTACAGGAAGGCAATTTGACAGTTTGTAAAAAGTCTTAAAATGTTAATAGTCTGTAACACAGAATTCCACTTTTAGAATTTCTAAGGAAATATTAAACAAGCTTTAAAGGATGGAGGGTCGCGAAGAGTCGGACACAACTGAATGACTTCACTTTCACTTTTCACTTTCATGCATTGGAAAAGGAAATGGCAACCCACTCCAGTATTCTTGCCTGGAGAATCCCAGGGACAGGGGAGCCTGGTGGGTTTCCGTCTATGGGGTCGCACAGAGTCGGACACAACTGAAGTGACTTAGCAGCAGCAAAGGATGGTTTACAGATTCATTCATTCAACAAATATTGAACATTTGTTATGTATCAGACAATGTTCTGGTCACTGTACATATAATTTAAAGCACATATAAGACACTTACAGTCTAATAGAGGAGTTGATAATTAACTCAATGATCACAAATAGCTATATGGCTGCAAATAATGGAAAGTTCTATAAGGTTAAAGAACATGGTATTATCACACACTTCTCTACTTCTCTTAAGGGTTATTTCTCTAGACAAATTAAAATTTGAGCTAGAATTAAAGGAACAAATTGTGAGTGAACTAGGCAAGGAGAATTTGGGAGAAGGAATCATGCACACAAGGGCCAGGATTGGTGAAGACATATTCTGTTCAAGAAATGTTCTGTGTGGAGAAGTAAAGAGTGACAATGGAAGATGAGGCTGATGGTAAGCAGACTGAAAACTTCACAAGTTATCTTTTTTTTTTTATCACACACAGACAAAAAAATAGAAATTCAATGAGCAAACAGTAGGAAACAATAGAACCGATTTTTCTCTTGAAAGCAACCCTCCAGCTATAGGGTAAAAAAGATATTAGAGAGAGTCAAGGAGAGATTGTAAAAATCCAGTTAGTGGGCTGTGAAGTAGAGGTGACTGGCTTATATAAAGGTAGTGCAGGGCAGATGGAGAGAAATAAATGAGCTCAAGTACTACATAAGATGTGAAGTCTTTAGGATATCTAATGAATCGGATTTGGGGAAGAAAGGAGAGGGATTCTTTAAAAGTGAAAGACTGTGAAAGGTTGTTGTTGAATCACGCGAATACACCGGGATTCTTGGCCCCTAGAGGAGAAGAATTCAATCCGGGGCCAGAGACGAGGCTTGATCGCTCAGAGCTTTTGTGTAATAAAGTTTTATTAAAGTATAAAGGAGATAGAGAAAGCTTCTGACATAGGCATCAGAAGGGGTTAGAAACAGTACCCGCTTGCTAGTGTTAACAATGAAGTTATATAATCCAAAGACTATCTGGAGGTTGTAAAGACCTCATCAGACCTACTCCCATAATTTACATTTTAAGGTAACACTGTCCTCAGGTAAGATACATCCTTGTAAAGATCAGGTCTACTCCCATAATTAACATTTTAAGATAACAGAAGGTTCAATCCAAAGACTGTCCTTAGGCAGGATACATTATTGGTATATAATCCTAAGGAATGTGGAGAAAGAAAAAAAGTTTGTCCTTTCTTCCTCCTTGAGAATTCCAGACCCCTCTCTCCTTGGGGACCCCTAGACTCCCTATCAACCTGCCTAGGAAATGACTCTCTCAAAAGTGACTTTAAAAGTGACTTGTTGAAATGACTGATAAGACATTAAGTTCACTCAGAGGAGGGAATCATGGCTAAAGACAGAGTTTTGGTATCTTGTTGGGGAGGGAAGGTCAAGAGTTCAATTTTTGTACTTGTTGTGAAAGAATTGGTTCTGAGAATTCTAAGTGCCCGTGCCAGTAATTGACTTGAGTATTCAGGGCTAGAGTTCCAAGAGAGGTCTGTAATGAAGATATAAATATATACTTCCTGAGTATTTGATTCTTATTAAAGTTATAAATAAGAATGAGGTTTTCTTGAAAAGTGTAGAATGAAGAAATATAAGAAATGGACAAACAGGATTTTTTGTGTGTGGACTCTGACATGGAGTAGTGCATGATTCTGAAAATAATGATCACACCTCTCTAGAAAGCACTGGAGATAGAAAGCTGAAGGCCAACAGAGGGCATCTCACTGTGCAAAAAGTAACCAATATTTATAGCTAAGTATGAAGTAGATAACGGCAAAGACTGACTAGATTTAGGAACTGGAGCAATGACACTGTTCTCATGGTGCAGGGGAAAGGAGAGCCATGTGGGAATGAGTTGAGGAATAAATAGATGTGTGAAAGTGGAGATCAAAACACTACTAAAGTAGAAAAGAATTTAGTTTTATAGTTGAAACATGGGGTTAAGGAAGGAGTTTGGGGTTGTTGCTGCTATTATTTTTTTGTTGTTGTTGTTTTTCATTTGTTTTGTTTTAAATGAGAAAAATATGAGACAATGCAGTGGAAATGGAGGGAGAAGGAAGCACAGACAGTGAAATTTTCTGGAAAAATAAGAGGTATAGGCTGCTACCATGTCAAATAAATGAGCATCCTTTATGCTACGGGATGCTTCTAGTATAATGTTCATTAAATTTATGTTTTTGTTTCTGTTTTTTTTTTTTTTTAATTCTAGAGGAAAGTTAAAAGTTGCCTAAATGTTAAGCCAATATAGAGTTTACTAAATAGAACATTGTATACATATGAATAAACTATAATTTGGACTTTAAAGTTACCTAAATTTTTATTTATTAAACTGGAAATGTTTTAACGGTAGTAGAATCGTTAGGTGGCTCAGTGGCAAAGAATCTGCCTGCCGATGGAGGCAATGCAAGGCGCATGGGTTCAATCCCTGGGTTGAAAAGATCCTGTGGAGAAGGAAATGGCAGTGCACTCTGGTATTCTTGCTCAGGAAATTGGATGGACAGAGGAGCCTGGCGGGATGCAGTCCATGGGGTTGCAAAGAGGTGGACGCAACTGAGCACACAGAATTGTCCTGAAGTTTATCTTTTTGCCTTGTGTTCAACACAGTGTCATGCACATAAGGCATTTTTGATAAACATTTACTAAGTAACTAAGCAGAAAACTACACTTTTTCAAGTAAAAATCCTCCTACACAATCAGACATGCAAGAACACTGACGTACTGACAGCATTTCTTCATCCTCTATAAATCAGATTAATTTTGATTCCAAATCCTCCTTTCACACAGACTTGTGAAAAGTCTCATCTCAGCATCCACCCAGGCTCTTTTGCTTTCAGGAGCTGGGCAGGAATTTCAGGGAAGTACCTCTGGCCGGGGGAAAGGTTTATCAATGGTCAGCTAGGTTCTGGCTCCCGTGATCCTCTCCAGGCTGTTCTTCTGTCTTCGGACAGGAGACTCTTAGACTACAGGCATATGGTACAGGATTGGACCTTACAGTGTGTCAGCATCCTTGCCCCCAGAGAATACCCTGACTCCCTGCCAGTGTCCTGCCAGAGAGCCAGCTGGGCCCCATTGTCTCACCTGACTCACGGCTCTCTCTCCCGTCTTCAGAAATGTTCACTCAGCAAAGCAACTTCTTTTCTTCAGCCTTATTCTTCATGTCCATGGATTTTTGATAGTAATCAAAAATCTACAGCAAGTCTACCCTGACTCATAAAGCACAGAAAATGCTACCTCTTGGAAATAGGGAAATCTTATGGCCATAAAAAGAAGGATCTCAAAAGTTATCTGGTGATATATACATATCAGTTCTATGAAAAAGTCATCAGAATGTTAGATAGATACATGCATAGTTAGATAAATAGATGCAGACACTAATAAAGTCTCTGTGTAGGGAGATAGTACATTTTTAAAATTTGTTTTGCTTGACTCATTTTATTTTTAAAAAATATTTATAATAATTTCATTTATGCTATTTTACTTAATAAATGTGATAGAGAAATACTGGAAAAAGAAAAAAATAAAAATAAATGATCTTCCTTAGAAAAGTAAAGCAAAACCTAGAGCTGACACATGGCAGAGTCTGCTAAGAATGCCAGTTTCTAAATGGCCAAAGATATGCGGGTATGAAACCCCTGTTGCATGTTGGCTCTTAGAAGCTCTATGTAACTGCTGCCTTGGGGATACATTATATTAATTATGTGCTCCACTTTTAAGTATTTTTCTTTCCCAAAGAGTCATAGTGTATGTGTTACATATGGAATAATACATATTTTTTTCTTCTGTGGACTCCATCCTGCTTTGCATTTATATAATTTTGGATATATTATGAAAAGGTCTCCAATTACAGTGGGAGGACAGGGTCTAATAAATCACAGAGGAAGGAAAAACCTTATATGGGGAAAGGCATTTTTCATACCTTTACCGCTTCTAAAATATATCATCCATCCATATAGGTATTGGGGTTACAGATAGGGCTTGCACATACTGATAACGCTTTGAGCGTATCCTTTAATCGACTGAGCTTTAGAACATCTGGGCTCGCTTCCTGCTGCAATACTGTCCGTCTTGGTCTTCTTTCACTTTGCTTCTATCAGCACGTTGTGATCGGCAATGAGAACGTGGCTTTCTTCTTTTCCCCTTAAGTATTCATCTGCTATGGCTAAATTCCTCTTGCTAATACTGACAGGCGTGTTGCCAACAAGAGTGCATACTGCTTATTGTTCTTGACCCTGCTCTGCTGGGCGCGGGGCTACACATCGAAAGAGCGTACTCTGATCTTCCCAACAGAGAAAGTCAAAGCGAAGCATGAAATGACAGCTACCGACTGTTATTCCGGTTTGATTCTAAGAATTATACATGACTCTTCTTTCATCTTCACTTTGTATAAATTCTCTTTGCTCCCTAAGCAAAAGGACTAGGAAGATGGAGGCACAGGTAAAGCTCGCAAATATTCAAGGCCAAGGGCTCTCTTAAAACAAAACCTCACCTTAATGAGAGCTATGCATACATTTGAAAAGCCTATCTCTTGTTTCCTTGTGCCTTTTGGAAGCTCAGAACTAGGAAATAGTTGTCAGATATCAGTCCAGACCTTCAGCTTAAGGATGTTGGGCAGTCTACTGGGCACAGAAGTAGGAAAGAGAAGCTGGAATTAGAAGAGCCACGGATTCAGAGAAGCTGCACAAAAAAAGGCTGAGCAGTGGATCCACAATAGAGAGAAAGCCAGATATCCAGAGCCAAATAAAAATTGAAGATCGCCGTGAAATAGTCACTTGGAAGTCATACTGGTAAGCAAAAGCGCCAGACACCTGGATCCTAGAAGTTATTGTAGAGCATAGCTCCTGCAAATGTGGAACCCACAACAGTGAAGGGACAAGAGAAGATTTTAGGCTTTGCCCACAGCCACTGTTCAATAAGTGAATAAATTTGACTGGAGTGGGTAGCCTTTCCCTTCTCCAGGGGATCTTCTCAACCCAGGGATCGAATCCAGGTGTCTCGCTTTGCAGGCTGATTCTTTACCAGCTGAGCCACAAGCGAAGCCCAAATGTGTGATCATCTTATTTTTAATCACTTTTTCAAGCCTTTTCAAGGAAAAAGTCTCAATTTAAAGCTTTCTTTTTCATAACTCTCCACAAATTTCTTTTTTATCAAAAGGAAACCTAGTCTCTGGTTCAAAGACTTTAAACAGTGTTGTACGTTTTATCACATTTATTTTATATCGCTTCCTATTTGTGACAAGTTTTTTCATTTTTAATAGCATAAATTTTCCTGATATACATACTTAAAGTTAATTAACTTAAAGATACATGTTAAGTAAATAATAATTTTAATACATTGTTAGTGAAGCTGGTACCTAGATATGGCAAAATCCTGAAGATGGCACTCAGATGACAGACATCTGGGAAATATTATTTTGAGTACTTACATACACTCTTGCACATACCCCAGTTTCTTCCATTAGTTATAAGCTATGTCTATTTTCATACAAGACTGAGAATACTGAACACACTCACACACAAGTAGATGTTACTTTGAAGGATGGGGGAAGGGGAATCTGCTTCCAAGATTTATTATCTTCTTATCCCCCCCAAAATTTAAAATGAAACAATAACTTGAATTTTTGATTTATCCAACAGGAGTAACAACAAGAAAAAGCATGTATGCCTTATGTCTGTAACTTGTCTGAATTAACATTGGTACATAAGTGATCTAGTTTCAGAATGTCAGTGGCATTCTTGGACTTCAAAATCACTGTGGGAGGTGACTGCAGCCCTGAAATTAAAAGATGCTTGCTCCCTGGAAGAAAATCTGTGACAAACCTAGACAGTGTATTAAAAAGCAAACAAATCACTTTGCTGACAAAGGTCCATCTAGTCAAAGCTATGATTTTTCCAGTAATCATGTACGGATGTGAGAGTTGGATCATAAAGAAGGCTGAGTGCCAAAGAATTGCTGCTTTTGAACTGTGGTGTTGGAGAAGACGCTTGAAAGTCCCTTGGACTGCAAAGAGATCCAACCAGTCCATCCTAAAGGAAATCATTCCTGAATATTGATTGGAAGGACTGATGCTGAAGCTGAAGCTCCAATACTTTGTCCCCCTGATGGGAAAAACTGACTCATTGGAAAAAACCCTGAGGCTGGGGAAGATTGAGAGCAGGAGGAGAAGGAGATGACAGAGGATGAGATGGTTGGATAGCATTACCGATTCAATGAATAAGAGTTTGAGCAAACTCCAGGAGATGTGAAGTACAGAGAAACCTGGCATGGTGCAGTCCATGGGGTCACAAAAAATCTTATGGGACTTAGTAACTGAACAACAACTAAATGTTAAAGAAAAAGCTCAAACAAAATATAAATCTATAAAAAATAGTAAATGGTTAATAAATAAACCAGCAAGCAAATGAATAAATGCACAGGAAAAATAGGAAAGCTCTTCCTTGTAGTATACAACTGTAGTAAATGTGGAGATAGTGATTAGTTATGATGGCAATAATCATCAACTAATTCAAGCAGGAAGTATAAACAAATGGGAAAATAAATAGGTGATAGTTTGAACGGTGAAATCTAAAATAATTTCCATACATGATATTTGTTAATTATAAAGGGGAAAATTGTAGGTATGTAGTGAAGAAACTTTGCAGAAAATGACCCTAACCAGGGGATACAAATTAATATCACAAATAATGGGAAAGCAAACCTCACAGTCCACCTGATACTAGGCACTGGGAAGACAGCAGAACCCTTCCTATGATAACCAAAATAGCATTAAGTCCAACATGAGAACATTTTACAGAATAATTGTCCTGTATTAAAAAAAAAAAATCAGTATGCTAAAACTCAAGGACTGCAAATCAATTTCAGAATCAAGGAAGTTAAAAAATTGTGATTACTAGATGTAATACACAACCAAAGATTTTAATTTTATAGAAATATAATTGGGACATGATTAAAATCTGAATTTTGGTTACCAAGTACAAAATTATATCAAATTAATTACCTGACTTTTTGTAATTTTTCTGTAGTTGTGTAAGAGAATGTACTTTACCCTTAGACATGCAAATTGAAGTATTTGGATAAACAAATATGTTTGGAAAATTATTTCCAAAGATTGTGTGGGATATATATATATATATATATATATATAAATAGAGAGAGAGAGAGAGAGAGAGAGAGAGAGAAAGAAATTATAAAATGTCAACTACCAGTATACACATATGTATGTATATACATACATAGAGGCATGTGTGTATGTATACACACAAGTAACATTCACAATTTTTTAGCCCTCTTGATTCTGAAATAGATTTGTATAGGATTACATATGAGTACATAAAATACACATATTAAATATAATACATTAATATATAATTTGGAGTATCTGAGTGGTGAAGATTTATACAGTATTTTTTTAATAGATTTATTTTTCTGTGTTTTCCTTGCAACTTTTTTGTAAGTCTTAAATTATGTCTATTTGAGAGCTTAGTTAATTATTCAATTAATAATTAGATTAATAATTTAATCAATTAGTTAATTATTTGAAAATAATTTAATTACTCATTTAATTATATAATTATTTGATTAATTGTTTGAATAATAATTTAATTAAATATATATAATTATTCAAAAAAAGAAATTATGTCAAAGCAAACAGATAAAAATTTAAATAAAAAAAGTACAGGTGCAGCACACTAGTTTTAAAAAATGTCACAGGATCAAGAGCCACACTTCAGTGAAAGATGAAATTGGAGAATCCGAGGCTAGGGATGTAATAAAGGTAAAGAAAGACAAGCTTTCAGGGATCAGTTGTTGCATCTTTCTGGCTAACTTTGCTAGGTGACTTGTCTTTCACCCAGACCTTTTGAAATCAGTCGCATGGGTACTTGCCAAGACATGGACTCTGCTTTAAAGTTGTGGCCTGGAACTGAGCAGCAATAAAACTCCACACTTCTCTGAAAACGCTAGCGATTTTGACAGTTTATCTCTATCCCTTAGCTTTATCTATGACTAGAGAGTGGACATTAGTTAACAGAGAAAGTAGTGTATACTTCTATTTTCAAACATATATTTCCCTTCAGTAGAATAATCATGCTGCCTGTTATAAAGTTTTTAGTGGCTCTTATACAGTAGTAATGTGTTTAAATTTGCAAGGTTTGCCTGACTTTTACATGGGTTTTAAAATAGACATAGAAATCTTTTGAATGTGTTTAATTAGTATTTATTCAAAGCTAATATAATCTATAACAAGCTTAATTATTTAAAATATAAGCAAGATTAAATTACCAAGTACACTATCTGTGCTGATTTAGAAATTAAGCCCAATTCACTTCATTGGAAAACTTTGAGAGACAGTAGACTGTAGTCAAATATTAAAGGTGTAAATAAAGTGGAGTTTCTCTGAAATATGTTCCTTGATTCCAGTATATCATTGTTAGCATTTGGAATTTGTGTGTGTGTGTGTGTGTGTGTGTGTGTGTGTGTGTGTTTGTAAAATATCAGTGTATTTTGCAAGGTTTGAAAATGTCATTTGATATTATTTTCAACTTATTTTTTCAGTGTGGAATATACAGTAAGACATGGCTTAAATGGCCAAACTGACCTTTAAATTTAAAAAAAAAAAAATTAAGAAAAGCAAAGAATATTAGTGTTTTTGATTTGACAGATCTCAAAGACAAGTTAAACTTCTTGCTAGCAGTTAGAAGGGAAAAAAAGTAAGATGTTTACTTATAACTTTTTCTGAAGAAAATGTTGACTCTGAAAGCCAACACTACAAACAAAGCTTCTGCTTAGATTTTCATAGCTATTATTGCTTATATCAGTAAGTCAATGGTAACAACAAATGATAAATACTACAAATAAAATTCTAGTGAAAATAAAAATTCCATATTTGGGAGCTACAAATAACTTAGAGAAGAACTTCACTATAGGGAATTTCTGTATAGCATTATTATATTTTTGTTTAATCTAATTTGCCATGGTTTAATGTATGCCTGTATGCTAAGCTTCTCCATCCTTGGCTGCAAAGAATATAATCAATCTGATTTCTATACATGGACATCACCAGATGGTCAACACCAAAATCAGATTGATTATATTCTTTGCAGCCAAAGATGGAGAAGCTCTATACAGTCAGCAAAAACAAGACCAGGAGTTGACTATGGCTCAGACCATGAACTCCTTATGACCAAATTCAGACTTAAAGAAAGTAGGGAAAACCACTAGACCATTCAGGTATGACCTAAACCAAATCCCTTATGGTTATACAGTGGAAGTGAGAAATAGATTTAAGGGCCTAGATCTGATAGATAGAGTGCTTGATGAACTATGGAATGAGGTTTGTAACACTGTACAGGAGACAGGGATCAAGACCATCTCCATGGAAAAGAAATGCAAAAAAGCAAAATGGCTGTCTGGGAGGCCTTATAAATAGCTGTGAAAAGAAGAGAAGCGAAAAGCAAAGGAGAAAAGGAAAGATATAAGCATCTGAATGCAGAGTTCCAAAGAATAGCAAGAAGAGATAAGAAAGCCTTCTTCAGCGATCAATGCAAAGAAATAGAGGAAAACAACAGAATGGGAAAGACTAGAGATCTCTTCAACAAAATTAGAGATACCAAAGGAACATTTCATGCAAAGATGGGCTCGATAAAGTACAGAAATGATATGGACCTAACAGAAGCAGAAGATATTAAGAAGAGACGGCAAGAATACACAGAACTGTACAAAAAAGATCTTCATGACCCAGATAATCACGGTGGTGTGATCACTGACCTAGAGCCAGACATCCTGGAATGTGAAGTCAAGTGGGCCTTATAAGCATCACTATGAACAAAGCTAGTGGAGGTGATGGAATTCCACTTGAGCTATTTCAAATCCTGAAAGATGATGCTGTGAAAGTGCTGCACTCAATATGCCAGCAAATATGGAAAACTCAGCAGTGGACACAGGACTGGAAAAGGTCAGTTTTCTTTCCAATCCCAAAGAAAGGCAATGCCAAAGAATGCTCAAACTACCGCATAATTGCACTCATCTCACACACTAGTAAGATAATGCTCAAAATTCTCCAAGCCAGGCTTCAGCAATATGTGAACTATGAACTTCCTGATGTTCAAGCTGGTTTTAGAAAAGGCAGAGGAACCAGAGATCAAATTGACAACATCTGCTGGATCATGGAAAAAGCAAGAGAGTTCCAGAAAAGCATCTATTTCTGCTTTATTGACTATGCCAAAGCCTTTGACTGTGTGGATCCCAATAAACTGTGGAAAATTCTGAAACAGATGGGAATACCAGACCACCTGATCTGCCTCTTGAGAAATTTGTATGCAGGTCAGGAAGCAACAGTTAGAACTGGACATGGAACAACATACTGGTTCCAAATAGGAAAAGGAGTACATCAAGGCTGTATATTGTCACCCTGCTTATTTAACTTATATGCAGAGTACATCATGAGAAACGCTGGACTGGAAGAAACACAAGCTGGAATCAGGATTGCTGGGAGAAATATCAATAACCTCAGATATGCAGATGACACCACCCTTATGGCAGAAAGTAAAGAGGAACTAAAAAGCCTCTTGATAAAGTGAAAGTGGAGAGTGAAAAAGTTGGCTTAAAGCTCAACATTCAGAAAATGAAGATCATGGCATCCAGTCCCACCACTTTGTGGGAAATAGATGGGGAAACAGGGGAAACAGTGTCAGACTTTATTTTTCTGGGCTCCAAAATCACTGCAGATGGTGACTGCAGCCATGAAATTAAAAGATGTTTACTCCTTTGAAGAAAAGTTATGACCAATCTAGATAGCATATTCAAAAGCAGAGACATTACTTTGCCAACAAAAGTTCATCTAGTCAAGGCTATTGTGTTTCCTGTGGTCATGTATGGATGTGAGAGTTGGACTGTGAAGAAGGCTGAGCGCTGAAGAATTGATGCTTTTGACCTGTGGTGTTGGAGAAGACTCTTGAGAGTCCCTTGGACTGCAAGGAGATGCAACCAGTCCATTCTAAAGGAGATCAGCCCTGGGATTTCTTTGGAAGGAATGATGCTAAAGCTGAAACTCCAGTACTTTGGCCACCTCATGCGAAGAGTTGACTCATTGGAGAAGACTCTGATGCTGGGAGGGATTGGGGGCAGAAGGAGAAGGGGACGACAGAGGATGAGATGGCTGGATGGCATCACTGACTCAATGGACGTGAGTCTGAGTGAACTCTGGGAGTTGGTGATGGACAGGGGAGCCTGGCATGCTGTGATTCATGGGGTCGCAAAGAGTCAGACACGACTGAGCGACTGAACTGAACTGAACTGTCTGCTAATTCACCTTAGTTGTGTCCGGCTCTTTGCTACCCTATGAACTGGGGCCTACCAGGCTCCTCTGTCCATGGGATTTTCCAGCAAGAATCCTGGAGTGGGTTGCCATGCCCTTCTCCAGGGGATCTTCCCAACCCAGGGATTGAACTCCCATCTTTTGCATTGGCAGGAGGATTCTTTACCACTAGTACCACCTGACAGTTATCCGAGGCTTCTGACCAATGTAATAGAAGAGGAGACAGCGACAGTCAAAAGATTCTTATTCTTATTAAATGCTTACTACATGCCATGATAATTTGAAAATATTTCACCTAACACAACTTTTTAATATTGTCAGTATCTGAGTGATCTGCTATGCTGACATTTATAGAGAAGAGTATACACAGAACACAAAACAAATGATGAAGTTTAAAAAATGACAGGAAGAGAGTCAGTTGTCAGAAAATACAGATTATTGAACCTTATCTCTTACTTCTCCTGAGTTCTCATAGAAACTAAAAATACTCAAATAAGTATTGATCTAAAGAAAAATTTGCTAGTTTACAGTAGGTCAATTTATGAAAATCTCTTTCTTTTCTTTATAAAGATAGATGTCTTATAGTTTATATAGGTCCCATAAACAAGTGCCCTTTCTTATCCAATTGATAATACAAGTTTTTGTCATATTTAAGAATCTAATAACATAATTTTAGTGTGCTGTAGTTTAACCTTGCATTGTGTCATTTCTACAATATATATGCTTATATGCATATTTTCATTATTTTTCTTTTTTAAACTATTATTAAAATAAAGTTCATAAAGATTACAAAGTTCATAAAGATTACATACAGTTGAAGACAGAAGAGTGCAGGGCAGTGTCGTCTATAGAATGAACCCCTAGAAGGACTGGCCAAAGCTACATAATTTTGTTTTGGCTCTTCTTTGCATTAAGTAAATATTGTATTTAACTTTTATTTTATAATGTTTTCATACTCTATTTTAAAGTAATATTTTAATTCTTTAGAAAAATAGTAGAACAAGATTTCATAAACTTCTTTGATGCATAAGAATTTTAAGCACAAAGAGACAGAGATGAAAATACAGAAGAGAGAAAAATATAGTTTTTAGTATAGAAAACTAATAACATTTAAAAATTTTTGATGAATAAACATGAGAGTAAACTAAAAGAACCTTTGTTTTAAGAGGTGAATCTTAAGAATGGACAACTGAAACATAACTTCTGTTGAGTCTTGTGGAGAGGAGATAAAGCAGAAGAAAAGACTTCTACAGGAGGGATGAGGATAACTCCAACCACACTGAGTTCATTAGAGCAAACTTTGTGTTGTTTTGTGCTTTTTCTTGTTGTTGTTCATGAATGTCATGTCCACTGCGTTTTCCCTTTGGTTTCCTTTCATTTGAAACCCTGGGAAACCTGAAACTCAGAATAAAACCCCTACTCTTTGCCTACGCTCTGTGGGTCTGGAAACTTCTCTAGGGTTAAGGTTCATTTTTTCATTCTTACCAACCGGCATAAGAATTAGGCACTGAACCCAAATGAAACCACAAAATTGGTCTCCAAACAGCCTTGGCTATGAAGAGAGAGCAAGATGTTGTTTCCAGATTCACTGAAGGGTTCAGGTTTTTGAAAACATTTTATCTCTATTTTCAACCCTCAACTAAAGAGTCTCTCAAATATTAGATTTTGGTTTTAAGACAGAAGCGTGGCTCTTAACTGGTCAAACTCTCTTGACTAGATATTCAAAAAAAGATAGTTGTGCATATTTGAATCTTATAAAAAGCAAATTTAAATTTTATCTTAATTTGCATTATAAAATGTTAAGAAAACTTATACAGTACAAACTAATCTCCTTATTATGGATTCATATTGATGGAATATCACTAATTCATTCACTGGACTATACAGACATGATGTGTGCTAAGTCGCTCAGTCGTGCCCGACTCTTTGCTGCCTTGTGGACTGTAGCCCCTTAGGCTCCTCTGTCCATGGGGTTCCCAGGGATGGAACCCATGTTGCTTTCACCTCCAGCATTGACAGGTAGTTTCTTTACCACTAGCCCTACCTGGGAAGCCCCACATGACATGATGAGTGGTGCACAATATAGGCATTTAGGTAGTTAAATAATTTGAGAAAATTACAATACACAGTTTATGGCATAATTAAAATTAAAAACATAATAAATTTTATTGTTGACTTTGCATAGGAACTAGAATTACAACTATGCTGTTAGTAATTGTGAGAATTATTTTCACTCATAGGAAATGTGGAGGTAAAAATAAAGGATAAAGGCAATTGTTTAGGGAATTAATCAAGGACATAGGTTTCTTTTCGTTTCCTCTTTCTTCTCTTATACTACACAGCTTTTACTTAATATCATTGCAATTTTTTTTTCTAAGAAAGAAAAGCAGCTAAAAGTCAAACAAAAAAAAATAGTTTTCCATTTATGTATTCCTTTTTTATCTTATTGTGGTAAGAAAAAGTATGAGATCTATCTTCTTAACAAATTTTTAGTTGTACAGTACAGTATTATTAACTGTAGGTCTCTTCCTTTCAGAAGCTTCCTTAGAACCTCCAGCCATCAATATCTACTTATTTCATCTTAGCCAGAGCTACATCAAGTGGCAACTCCTTATAGGAAAGCAGTCTGAGAAGCCAGTCATTTTTAACTAGATACAAAATCGCCATTAAAAAAATAGGGTTGTTTAGGTAAGATAGAATGAAAAAGCAAATAGTAGTGTCTATTGAATATAGATGACTAAAAACAAATTAAAACAGTAATTCTTGCCCCATATCTGTCTATCTCCCTATTAGTCTATCTACCTACCACCTCTTATCTAGATATATAGATAGATATCAAGATTAAGAATTCTGTAAAATGATAACTTTTGAGAGTTTTCCACAAATACAGAAAGATATTAGTCTTTAGATTGAAAATGCACATTGTAACTGAATAGGGTAACCAAACCTATAAACTATAGTGAAACTCCAGGAAAAAAAAAAATAGAAAGGAAGGTGTCCTAAAGGCAAGGACAGAGAGAAGAGAAAGAATATCTGCAAAGTAACAATAATTTGATTAAGAGCAGACTACTCTTTTGTAACACTAGTGTCCTAAAGGGAATAAAATAGTGTTTTATTTGTGCTCAGGGGGAAACATCTGTCAATGTGGAATGTTATCATTCATGAATAAAGGTAAAATAAAAACATTTTAGGACAAAGAATTTTGTATCAGGATACATGCCTGACATGCCAATATCTGTTTTACACAGTTAGTTCAGCAAAGCTTGATTCTTTCATTCTCCTTTCCATTATATAGGTGGATTTCAAGTAAACTGTAATGGCCTGAATTCCATACATTGGAACCACTGACACAGACAAAAGTTTATTTCTCTGGGTTGAGGTGCAGACAATGGGATATTCTAAAGCCTCTCCAAAGTGATACAATACGAAACCAAGGTGAAACTGCTACAGTAAATGTGTGACAAATTCAGCTCTATAGTTAGTTTCCACCTGAAGACCGCTGTTGTCTGGATACTGGATGTTTTTGTTTTATGAGTTAGCACAATGATTGAGGAGGAGATCCTTCATTTCCTCTACTTAATACCAATAAAGAAGAAATGTCTTCTTCTTTTGTCAACTGAAGCAACATAATGTCTCAGTTGACAATGGCATTTACACCAGCAGAGCAGTATGATGAAGAAACATAAAATTTGAGCTCCTTTTAACAAAATTGAGGTACCAACTGCATTGTCCTATACTTGCTTCTACAATGTAACTTCCCTCGTAGTTTAAGTTTGGCTTAGGTCTCAATTGTTGTTACTTGTAACTATCCTGACTGACATGTTTCCATCAGAGAACTCTTGGGCACACACAAAGAAATATTACATTTCAGACCAAAAAAAATTGAACTCAGGATAGATGGGAATAATAAAGGAAACTGATGGGAAAACAAGAAATAGAAATCAAGGTAAAACCAAATACACATAAGTGACTAGTCGGGGAATGACAACTATACAATATTTGACTAAAAGATAAAATAAAAGATTAAAATGCAAAAATAAAATGATAAAAATAAAGAATTGAATAAATACACAGGAAACATTTAGTAAAATGAACCATAAAATAGAAAATTAACAACAAAATGTAGAAAATATTATATGAATACAGAGATATAGTTTTAGGCATTAAAAAGAAAACCCTATTCATTTGAAACTTTAAAAACCATAAAAGAAGGGAGAGGAGCCAAGATGGCGGAGGAGTAGGATGGGGAGAACACTTTCTCCCCCACAAATTCATCAAAAGAGCATTTAAACGTCGAGTAAATTCCACAAAACAACTTCTGAATGCCGTCAGAGGATATCAGGCACCCAGAAAAGCAACCCAACTCTTCAAAAGGAGGTAGGGAAAAATATAAAAGACAAAAAAAGAGACAAAAGAGGGAGGGATGGAGTTCCGTCCTGGGAAGGGAGTCTTAAAAAGAGAGAAGTTTCCAAACACCAGGAAACCTTCTCACTGCTGAATCTGTGCCGAGCTTTGGAAGCACAGAGGGCAACATAACAGGGAGAAAAAATAAATAAACAATTAAAACTCGCAGATTGCGAGCCCTACGGTAACTCCCCCAGCGGAGAAGCAGCAGACGCCTGCATCCGCCATTAGCAAGCGGGGGCTGGGCAGGGAGGCGCGGCGCGGGCTGCATGGCTTAGAGTAAGAATCTGGCCTGAATACCCCAAGCGCTATCTGAGAGAAATAATTTGGGCTAGCAAACCAGACTGTGGGATATCTACCACGCGAAAAGCCAGCCCTAACCTAAGACACCGCCAGGCCCGCGCATGGGACAAAGGACTGAACAGAGATAGCCGGCTGCAGACCTTCCCCCTCCGGTGACAGGCAGCCAGAGCCAGAAGGGGGCAATCGCAGCCCCAGAGAGACATTATCTATAAAACTGTAAGCAGGCTTCTTTGCTAACTAAAACTTCTTGTGGGTCTGGACGGTCAACATCTGCCTGAGAAGGTGTGCCGGTTTTACACCCAGATAACCGAGTGGCGGGGAGGCGATAAGTCACAGCATTGGCGCTCACCAAACACCTCATCACCTGAGCTGCTCGGACCTGGGAAGAGCACAAAACGCAGGCCCAACTGAGTCTGCGCCTCTGAGGACTACCCGAGTGCCTGAACCTGAGCGGCTTGGACCTGGGAGGTGCATGCAGCCCAGGGATGGCCTCGGATTGTTCCCGGCGGAACAACCTAGAGCCCGAGCAGTGTGGGCAGGGAGGCTACATGCGCCATTAGTGGGGGCAGACCCAGTGTGGCTGAGGCACTGCGAGCACACGCCAGTGTTACTTGTTTGCAGCATCCCTCCCTCCCTCCCCACAGTGCGACTGAACAAGTGAGCCTAAAAAACAAAACAAAACAAAAGTTTACTCCACCATCCCCTTTGTATCAGGGCGGAAACCAGACACTGAAGAGACCAGCAAACAAAAGAAGTTATAACAGAGGGAAATACCTTGGAAGCTACAGGCAATAGATTAAACCCTGTGGTTACTACGGACTACATAGGAAGGGGCCTATAGATCTTGAGAAATATAAGTCGGATGAAGGAACTAGCCAAAAATGAACTGAACCCACAGTACTCACAACAAAACCAGAGAAAGTCCTAGATATATTTTTACTATTTTTACGATCATTCTTTCTTTTTTTAATTAAAAAAAATTTTTAAGTCCTCTATTGTTACTTTAATTTTCACTTTTATAATCTATTACTTTGCAAAAAAAAAAAAAAAAGACCCTATTTGTTTCTTCTTCAGCAAACTTCATATATATATATTTTATAATTTTCTGACCTTGTTTGTTTGTTTGTTTGTTTTCTTCTTCTTTTCTTTAACATTGTATTTTTGAAATTCCAAACTCTACTCTAGTTTTTTAATTTTAGCTTTTTGGTATATGTTATCAATTTTGTACCTATAGTTTTTTTTATAATTTCTGTGACTTTTTTTTTCCCCTGTTTCTTTCTCTTCCTCTTTTATATAACGTTGTATATCTGAAATTCCAAACTCTACTCTAGATTTTTAATTTATGCTTTTTGGTATTTGATATCAATTTTGTACCTGTATTTTCTTTATAATTTTTGCGACCTTGTTTGTTTTTGTTTGTTCATTTTTTCTCTTTCTTTTCCTTCTTCTTTTCTTTAACATCGTATTTTTGAAATTCCAAACTCTACTCTAGATTTTTAATTTTTGCTTTTATGTATTTGTTACCAATTTTGTACCTTTAAGAACCCAAGCTTCAGTACCCATTTTTCACTAGGGAGTGAGATTACTGGCTTGACCGCTGTCTCTCCCTTTGGACTCTCCTTTTTCTCCACCAGGTCGCCTGTGTGTCCTCCCTAACCCCTCTCTACTCTACCCAACTCTGTGAATTTCTGTATGTTCCAGACGGTGGAGAACACTTAGGGAACTGATTACTGGAGGGATCTGTCTCCCTCCTTTTCATTCCCCCCTTTTATCCTTCTGGCCACCTCTGTCTCCTTCCTCCTTCTTCTCTTCTCTGTATAACTCCGTGAACATCTCTGAGTGGTCCAGTTGTGGAGTGCACATAAGGAAGTGACTACTGGCTACCCCACTCTCTCCACTATTGATTCCACCTCATCTCATTTGGGTCACCTCTAACTCCCTCCTCCCTCTTCTCTTCTCCATGTAACGCTGTGAACCTCTCTGGGTGACCCTCACAGTAGAGAAACTTTTCATCTTTAACGTAGATGTTTTATCAATTGTGCTGTATAGAAGGAGAAGTTTTGAAACTACTGTAAAAATAAGACCAATAACTGGAAGCAAGAGGCTTAAATCCAAACCCTGACTCCAGGGAACTCCTGACTCCAAGGAACATTAATTGACAGGAGCTCATCAAACGCCTCCATACCGACACTGAAACCAAGCACCACACAAGGGCCAACAAGTTCCAGGGCAAAGCATACCAAGCAAATTCTCCAGCAACAAAGGAACACAGCCCTGAGTCTCAAGATACAAGCTTCCCAAAGTCACCCCAAAACCATAGACATCTCATAACTCATTACTGGACATTTCATTGCACTCCAGAGAGAAGAAATACAGCTCCATCCACCAGAACACCGACACAAGCTTCCCTAATCAGAAAACCTTGACAAGCCACCTGTACAAACCCACACACAGTGAGGAAATGCCACAATAAAGGGAACTCCACAAACTGCCAGAATACAAAAAGGACACCCCAAACTCAGCAATTTAAACAAGATGAAGAGACAGAGGAATACCCAGCAGGTAAAGGAACAGGATAAATGCCCACCAATCCAAACAAAAGAGGAAGAGATAGGGAATCTACCTGATAAAGAATTCCGAATAATGATAGTGAAATTGATCCAAAATCTTGAAATTAAAAGGGAATCACAGATTATTTATCTGGAGACAAGGATTGAGAAGATGCAAGAAAGGTTTAACAAGGTCCTAGAAGAAATAAAAAAGGGTCAATATATAATGAATAATGCAATAAATGAAATTAAAAACATTCTGGAGGCAACAAATAGTAGAATAACAGAGGCAGAAGATAGGATTAGTGAATTAGAAGATAGAATGGTAGAAATAAATGAATCAGAGAGGATAAAAGAAAAACGGATTAAAAGAAATGAGGACAATCTCAGAGACCTCCAGGACAATATTAAACGCTACAACATTCGAATCATAGGGGTCCCAGAAGAAGAAGACAAAAAGAAAGACCATGAGAAAATACTTGAGGAGATAATAGTTAAAAACTTCCCTAAAATGGGGAAGGAAATAATCACCCAAGTCCAAGAAACCCAGAGAGACCCAAACAGGATAAACCCAAGGCGAAACACCCCAAGACACATATTAATCAAATTAACAAAGATCAAACACAAAGAACAAATATTAAAAGCAGCAGGGAAAAACAACAAATAACACACAAGGGAATTCCCATAAGGATAACAGCTGATCTTTCAATAGAAACTCTCCAAGCCAGGAGGGAATGGCAAGACATACTTAAAATGATGAAAGAAAATAACCTACAGCCCAGATTATTGTACCCAGCAAGGATTTCATTCAAGTATGAAGGAGAAATCAAAAGCTTTTCAGACAAGCAAAAGCTGAGAGAATTCTGCACCACCAAACCAGCTCTCCAACAAATACTAAAGGATATTCTCTAGACAAGAAACACAAAAACGGTGTATAAATTCAAACCCAAAACAATAAAGTAAATGGCAACAGGATCATACTTATCAGTAATTACCTTAAACGTAAATGGGTTGAATGCCCCAACCAAAAGACAAAGACTGGCTGAATGGATACAAAAACAAGACCCCTACATATGTTGTCTACAGGAGACCCACCTCATAACAGGGGACACATACAGACTGAAAGTGAAGGGCTGGAAAAAGATTTTCCATGCAAATAGGGACCAAAAGAAAGCAGGAGTAGCAATACTCATATCAGATAAAATAGACTTTAAAACAAAGGCTGTGAAAAGAGACAAAGAAGGTCACTACATAATGATCAAAGGATCAATCCAAGGAGAAGATATAACAATTATAAATATATATGCACCCAACATGGGAGCACCGCAGTATGTAAGACAAATGCTAACAAGTATGAAAGGAGAAATTAACAATAACACAATAATAGTGGGAGACTTTAATACCCCACTCACACCTATGGATAGATCAACTAAACAGAAAATTAACAAGGACACACAAACTTTAAATGATACAATAGACCAGTTAGACCTAATTGATATCTATCAGACATTTCATCCCAAAACAATGAATTTCACCTTTTTCTCAAGTGCACATGGAACCTTCTCCAGGATAGATCACATCCTGGGCCATAAAGCTAGCCTTGGTAAATTCAAAAAAATAGAAATCATTCCAAGCATCTTTTCTGACCACAGTGCAGTAAGATTAGATCTCAATTACAGGAGAAAAACTATTAAAAATTCTAACATATGGAGGCTGAACAACACGCTGCTGAATAACCAACAAATCACAGAAGAAATCAAAAAAGAAATCAAAATCTGCATAGAAACGAATGAAAATGAAAACACAACAACCCAGAACCTGTGGGACACTGTAAAAGCAGTCCTAAGGGGAAAGTTCATAGCAATACAGGCACACCTCAAGAAACAAGAAAAAAGTCAAATAAATAACCTAACTCTACACCTAAAGCAACTAGAAAAGGAAGAAATGAAGAACCCCAGGGTTAGTAGAAGGAAAGAAATCTTAAAAATCAGGGCAGAAATAAATGCAAAAGAAACAAAAGAGACCATAGCAAAAATCAACAAAACCAAAAGCTGGTTCTTTGAAAGGATAAATAAAATTGACAAACCATTAGCCAGACTCATCAAGAAACAAAGGGAGAAAAATCAAATCAATAAAATTAGAAATGAAAATGGAGAGATCACAACAGACAACCAAGAAATACAAAGGATCATAAGAGACTACTATCAACAATTATATGCCAATAAAATGGACAACGTGGAAGAAATGGACAAATTCTTAGAAAAGTACAACTTCCCAACACTCGACCAGGAAGAAATAGAAAATCTTAACAGACCCATCACAAGCACGGAAATTGAAACTGTAATCAAAAATCTTCCAGCAAACAAAAGCCCAGGTCCAGACGGCTTCACAGCTGAATTCTACCAAAAATTTAGAGAAGAGCTAACACCTATCCTGCTCAAACTCTTCCAGAAAATTGCAGAGGAAGGTAAACTTCCAGACTAATTCTATGAGGCCACCATCACCCTAATACCAAAACCTGTCAAAGATCCCACAAAAAAAGAAAACTACAGGCCAATATCACTGATGAACATACATGCAAAAATCCTTAACAAAATTCTAGCAATCAGAATCCAACAACACATTAAAAAGATCATACACCATGACCAAGTGGGCTTTATCCCAGGGATGCAAGCATTCTTCAATATCCGCAAATCAATCAATGTAATACACCACATTAACAAATTGAAAAATAAAAACCATACGATTATCTCAATAGATGCAGAGAAAGCCTTTGACAAAATTCAACACCCATTTATGATAAAAACTCTCCAGAAAGCAGGAATAGAAGGAACATACCTCAACATAATAAAAGCTATATATAACAAACCCACAGCAAACATTATCCTCAATGGTGAAAAATTGAAAGCAGTTCCTCTAAAGTCAGGAACAAGACAAGGGTGCCCACTTTCACCATTACTATTCAACATAGTTTTGGAAGTTTTGGCCACAGCAATCAGAGCAGAAAAAGAAATAAAAGGAATCCAAATTGGAAAAGAAGAAGTAAAACTCTCACTATTTGCAGATGACATGATCCTCTACATAGAAAACTCTAAAGACTCCACTAGAAAATTACTAGAACTAATCAATGACTATGGTAAAGTTGCAGGATATAAAATCAACACACAGAAATCCCTTGCATTCCTATACACTAATAATGAGAAAACAGAAAGAGAAATTAAGGAAACAATTCCATTCACCATTGCAACGGAAAGAATAAAATACTTAGGAATATATCTACCTAAAGAAACTAAAGACCTGTATATAGAAAACTATAAAACACTGGTGAAAGAAATCAAAGAGGACACTAATAGATGGAGAAATATACCATGTTCATGGATTGGAAGAATCAATATAGTGAAAATGAGTATACTACCCAAAGCAATTTATAGATTCAATGCAATCCCTATCAAGCTACCAACAGTATTCTTCACAGAGCTAGAACAAATAATTTCACAATTTGTATGGAAATACAAAAAACCTCGAATAGCCAAAGTGATCTTGAGAAAGAAGAATGGAACTGGAGGAATCAACCTGCCTGACTTCAGGCTCTACTACAAAGCCACAGTTATCAAGACAGTATGGTACTGGCACAAAGACAGAAATATTGATCAATGGAACAAAATAGAAAGCCCAGAGATAAATCCACGCACATATGGACACCTTATCTTTGACAAAGGAGGCAAGAATATACAATGGATTAAAGACAATCTCTTTAACAAGTGGTGCTGGGAAATCTGGTCAACCACTTGTAAAAGAATGAAACTAGAACACTTTCTAACACCATACACAAAAATAAACTCAAAATGGATTAAAGATCTAAACGTAAGACCAGAAACTATAAAACTCCTAGAGGAGAACATAGGCAAAACACTCTCTGACATACATCACAGCAGGATCCTCTATGACCCACCTCCCAGAATATTGGAAATAAAAGCAAAAATAAACAAATGGGACCTAATTAACCTTAAAAGCTTCTGCACATCAAAGGAAACTATTAGCAAGGTGAGAAGACAGTCTTCAGAATTGGGAGAAAATAATAGCAAATGAAGCAACTGACAAACAACTAATCTCAAAAATATACAAGCAACTCCTACAGCTCAACTCCAGAAAAATAAATGACCCAATCAAAAAATGGGCCAAAGAACTAAATAGACATTTCTCCAAAGAAGACATACAGATGGCTAACAAACACATGAAAAGATGCTCAACATCACTCATTATCAGAGAAATGCAAATCAAAACCACTATGAGGTACCATTTCACACCAGTCAGAATGGCTGCGATCCAAAAGTCTACAAGTAGTAAATGCTGGAGAGGGTGTGGAGAAAAAGGAACCCTCTTACACTGTTGGTGGGAATGCAAACTAGTACAGCCACTATGGAGAACAGTGTGGAGATTCCTTAAAAAACTGGAAATAGAACTGCCTAATGATACAGCAATCCCACTGCTGGGCATACACACTGAGGAAACCAGAAGGGAAAGAGACACATGTACCCCAATGTTCATCGCAGCACTGTTTATAATAGCCAGGACATGGAAGCAACCTAGATGTCCATCAGCAGATGAATGGATAAGAAAGCAGTGGTACATATACACAATGGAGTATTACTCAGCCATTAAAAAGAATACATTTGAATCAGTCCTAATGAGGTGGATGAAACTGGAGCCTATTATGCAGAGTGAAGTAAGCCAGAAGGAAAAACACCAATACAGTATAATAACGCATGTATATGGAATTTAGAAAGATGGTAACAATAACCCTGTGTACGAGACAGCAAAAGAGTCACTGATGTATAGAACAGTCTTATGGACTCTGTGGGAGAGGGAGAGGGAGGGAAGATTTGGGAGAATGGCATTGAAATATGTAAAATATCATGTATGAAACGAGATGCCAGTCCAGGTTCAATGCATGATACTGGATGCTTGGGGCTAGAGCACTGGGACGACCCAGAGGGATGGTATGGGGAGGGAGGAGGGAGGAGGGTTCAGGATGGGGAACACATGTATACCTGTGGCAGATTCATTATGATATTTGGCAAAACTAATACAATTATGTAAAGTTTAAAAATAAAATAAAATTAAAAAAAAACATAAAAGAGGTTTTCATAATTGAATTTATAATTATTTAGATCTGAACACTAAAGTTGGAGAAGGCAATGGCACCCCACTCCAGTACTCTTGCCTGGAAAATCCCATGGACAGAGGTGCCTGGTAGGCTGCAATCCATGCGGTCGTGAAGAGTCGGACACAACTGAGTGACTTCACTTTTCACTTTCATGCATTGGAGAAGGAAATGGCAACCCACTCCAGTGTTCTTGACTGGAGAATCCCAGGGACCGGGGAGCCTGGTGGGTTGCCATCTGTGGGGTCGCACACATGACTGAAGCGACTTGGCGGCAGCAGCAGCAGAACACTAAAGTATCGGAGCATACAAAATACAAGATATATCAAAAACACTACACAGAGAGACAGTTACCAATTTTGCATTTAAATGAAAAATTTGAAAGAAAAAAAAAAAAAAAGGTTAATGACCTATGACTTAAAATCAACAAACCAGAAAAAAGAGAGGGGAAAAAAGAGAGAAATAAAAGATGATGAAAAATGGGAGAAAATAAAGTATAGTAATTGGGGTAGAAAATACCTAAATATAAAATGAAAACATATTAGAATGGTAAAATAAATCCATCAGATAAATCATGGGGAGGAAAAAGTATTCATGTGTGAGAAAAAGAAATTTAAGTAAAAATTATTAGGAATGAAAAAGAAACAACCATTGGTACTATGGACTGAATGTTTGTCTCTCTCCCCCACCATTCTTTTTTTTTTTTTTTTTCTTCAGCTTTATTGAGGTATAAATGACATATAAATTTATAAGATATTTCAAGTGTACATCATAGTGATTTGATACACACACACACACACACACACACATATATATATATATATACTGCTAAGTATATAGGTATGCTGCTGCTGCTGCTAAGTCGCTTCAGTCGTGTCCGACTCTGTGCGACCCCATAGACAGCAGCCCACCAGGCTCTCCCGTCCCTGGGATTCTCCAGGCAAGAACACTGGAGTGGGTTGCCATTTCCTTTTCCAATGCATGAAAGTGAAAAGTGACAGTGAAGTCGCTCAGTCGTGTCCAATCCTCAGCGACCCCATGGACTGCAGCCTTCCAGGCTCCTCCATCCATGGGATTTTCCAGGCAAGAGTACTGGAGTGGGGTGCCATTTACATTGTATATATGCATCAATTGTGTAACTCCACATTTTCTATGTTGAAGATTTAACCCTCAGCATGACTAACATCATGGCACCCAGTCCCATCACTTCGTAGCAAATAGAAGGGGAAAAAGTGGAAACAGTGCAGCCATGAAATTAAAAGACACTTGTTCCTTGGAAGGAAAGCTATGACCAACCTAGACAGCATGTTAAAAAGCAAAGACATCACTTTGCCAACAAAGGGCCATCTATTCAAGGCTATGGTTTTTCCAGTAGTCATGTGACAGTTGGACTATAAAGAAGGCTGAGTGCTGAAGTATTGGTGCTTTCAAATTGTGATACTGGAGAGGATGATTGAGAGTCCCTTGGACATCAATGAGATCAAGCCAGTCAATCTTAAGGGAAATCAACTGTGACTTCTCACCAGAAGGAGTGTTTCTGAAGCTGAAGCTCCAATACTTTGTCCACTTGATATGAAGAGCTGACTCATAGGAAAAGACCCTGATGCTGGGAAAGATTGAGGGCAGGAGGAGAAGGAGGTAACAGAGGATGAGATGTTTGGATGGCATCATGAACTCAGTGGACATGACTTAGAGCAAGCTCTGGGAGATAGTGAAGAAAAGGGAAGCCTGGCGTGCTGCAGTCCATGGAGTTGCAAAGAGTTAAACACATCTTAGCGACTGAAGAGCAACGACGTTATACAGTACTGCAAAACAAATTCCAGATTAATTAATACAAACAAATGCAGAAAGCAAAGCTTTAAAACTATTAGGACACAATGTAGGAGTAATCAGCCAACAACCAGTGCTTAAAATGTAAATGTTTTCCCATTTTACTGAAAAGGAGATGCACAATCTAATTAAAAGCTCAAGATGAATAAAAACAGGTAAAAATCTGAATATTAATATATATGTATGAGAATGTAATTCTTTGGTTATAAAATATAATTTATTATTGTTTAGTGTCGTGTTTCCCAGTGCAGTTTCTGCTACATACACACAAAGCCTGAGGATCACACTTGGACTAACAAGTTACAAGGAATCTCACCTTGTGCAAAAGGATGTGTCTAATTCTTGTTGGCAATTGATAAATTGTAAGTTTCATAAAATGTGGTCAGACAAATGAACCGTTCTGCAATCATAAATTGAGATACTGTTCCACTTTTAAAGTGAATGAACCAAATTTACATATATTAACATAAATACATTTGGGAAAATGTTAATTTTCAAATACCTTAAGAAAATATTTATCCTGGGCTAAAATAAAACAAATCCTACTCCTGGTATGTGTACGTGATTATTTACATAACATATAAAATATCCTATGTATCAAATATTGCAACCTAAATATAATAGTTTCCTCTTATAAAGAAGGGCTTCCCTGGTTGCTCAGTCAGTAAAGAATCTGCCTGCAATGCGGGAGACCTGAGTTCAATCCCTAGGTTGGGAAGATCCCCTGGAGGAGGGCATGGCAACCCACTCCAGTATTCTTGCCTGGAGAATCCCCATGGACAGAGGAACCTGGTGGGCTACAGTCCATGGCCTCACAAAGAGTTGGACATGACTGAGTGATTAAACAGAGCACACTTCTATAGGAGAAAAGAAGGAGGGATGGAGTAGGTTTTATCTATAATTCTCTAGATATTTAATAATGAGTGGTATAAGACAAGTATTACATTTACCAGTTAACAAAATATAGACATTTAAAAATCCAGGTGATATGTGCATAAATTTATAGCATATTATGTTTTGCATGTATGAAGCATTTCATAGTTAAAACAGTTTTTTAAAATATAGTCAACTTCAATATCAGTTTCTAAGTAGAAAGAATAGACATTTCTTATCAAAATTATTTTTTAAATGTAATGGTTTTTCCATATATATATATATATGATAATTATCATTCTGTCACCAACTGAAAATCAAATCAAAACTTTTATTTTCTTGCAGCTTTATTTAAATACAATTGACATATAGCACTTGTAAAGTTTAATTTTGACTTCCGTATATTTGATTTACATTGTTTAGACTTACATACATCTTAGAATGATTGTTACAAAAAGTTTAGTGAATATTGTATCATACAGATACAAAATTAAGTGAATAGAAAAAACAATCCTTGTGAAGAGAACTCGTTGGATTTTCTCTCTTAACAGGTTTCATATATAACATACGGCAATGTCAGTTATACTTATCATGTCGTACATCATATCTCTAGTGCTTATCTTACAACCAGAAGTTTATGTCCTTTGACTGCCTTCATCCGGCACCCCGTCCTCCACCCCCTTCATTTACAACCACAGATACGGTCCCTTTTTCTGTGAGTTTATTTGCTTTTGAAGTTTAAGTGACATGCAACACTTAGTCCCTGTTATATAACATAGCGATTTGATATTTCTGTCAATTCAAAATGATCACTTTAAGTCTACTTAAAATACGTCACCAAAAAAACATTGCATAGTTATCGTCTATGTTCCCCATGCTGTGCATTCCATAGCTGTGCCTCATTTATTTCGCAGCTGTAAATTTTTACCTCTTTATTTCTCTCACTTGTTTTACTTGCTGTTTTCTTCCATCTCTCAAGGCCCCCCTCCTCTGACAATCACCTGTTTGTTTTCTGTATCTGTAACCCTGTTTCTGTTTTATCTTCCTTAATTTATCTCGTTCTTTAGATGTGAGTGAAATAATACAGTATTTGTCATTCTCTTTTATTTCACTTAGCCTAACACACTTGTCCATCCATGTTGTTCCGCATGGCAAGATTTCATTCCTTTTTTGTGGCTGAATTAACTCGATCTCTCTCTTCTTTTTTTCTCTATCACACCTTCTTTATCCATTCGTTTATTGATGGACATTTAATTTGCTTCCATACACACACACACAGGAAGCATCCCATCCAAAAGCAGCATAATACACATCCTTGGTAATTGCACATGGAACCTTCTCCAGGAAGCTCATATGCTATGTTACAAAACAAATCTTAGTAAATTTAAGAAAATTGAAATCTTATCAAGCATATTTTTCAGCGCAGGCTGAGACTGGGAATCAACTATTTTCTTGTAAAATGCAAACAAAACAAACAAACAAAAAACACACACAGACAAATGGAGGCTAAACAATATGCCTACTAAACAATCAATGGCTCGGTGAAGAAACAAAAAAAAAAAATACAAATGAGACAAATGAAAACAACAACAAAAATTCTTAAAACATAGCTGTGCTCGTTGGTTTTACATGTCAACTTCCCTGGGCAAACACTAATCTAAGATTCGCAGTAAGGTGTTCTGTAGTGTGGTTAATATCTACATTACTTGACTTTAAGGAAAGGAGATGGTCCTCAGTAATGTAGGTGAGACTCAATCTGTCAGTTAAAGAGATCTCAGAGCAAAACGGGGGTTTCCCTGAACAGAAAGAGATTCTGTCTCAGGACTCTGCAGCATCAGCCTCTGCCTCAGAGTTTCTAGCCTCCCCTCTGTCCTATACTCAGCTGAGGGGTAAACCTTACAAATCTGAGCCTATTCATGAGCATATGATTTCTCTTTTCAGTGATTGATCAAGAGTTAATTAATCACGTGACTAAATTCTGGGCATTGATACCCAATGATATGTCTACTGGACCTTCTACAGGCAAACTAGAAGAGCTAGTCCCTTTCCCCCCTCTGGATGAAATACCTGGGTGTTGTTGCAACCTGTGTTCAGCTATGATAGGAGCTACCATAGTTAAGCCTTTTAGAATATTTCACATTTCCATACTTGTTACCTAATCTAGACTAGATATTTCTGTTGCTTGTGGCCAAAGTCATCCTCATGTATATTTTATCTCTTTATTTAGAAAATGTGACAGAATGTGTAGCTTGTCAACTACAAAGTTTACTGCATTTCAACCGACAGAGTAATTCAAAACTTGAGCATTAAACTCAGAACACGATAGCATATTCAGTGAAACCTCGTATCTTGGTAGAGCCTCTTCAAAGACCCAGTTTGAGTGAATTCAACTAATGACACTTAATTGCAGATTTTTGGGGCTAGTTTCAGTCAGTTGAAGGCATTATTAATGTGGAGTGCAAGTGGATATGAATTCTTCTAATCCTATTCTCATAATACTAATACAGTATAGAGCAACCTTTGTTAACTACTGAAAATACTTTTCAACCATATCTGATTAATTGCATAGACTGGTAGAAATATCTCTTTGTAGAACAGAATACAGCCTTATCAGATAGCTTACCTTTCTTTATTTTTTGTCCAGATTAGGAGTATTTATGGGAAAATTACCTGAGAGGCAACGATTACTAAAATGATCATTCATTTTCTTTTATATATTGCCTAAAATAGGAATGTTAACTGTTTTATATTATAATGAAAAAGGAGTATAATCCAGTCTGTACACTCTTTTGCTGTGGAGATGTGCTAAACATTAAAATGACGAAAATCAACAACACAGCAAAAACAACTTTTCAAATCTCAAGTGTTTAAAGTTCTAATAACTAAATATATATTTCTTTGAATTGTATCTGTCTTAACTTACATAATTACCATGCAATTTTAGTTAACTATTTTCTGTAGCCAGTGTGGAATGGAAGCTCTCAACTGTTTTTATTTCAGGATGAGTTGGTATACTATTCGGTATCTCTCCTATGAGTTTCCTTTTACTTTTCTTAGTGCGTTACTTAGATAATAAACAATAGCTTATTAACTATTCTAATGATCACACAGAGAATGAGTGCATGTTCAGGGCTGTCCCACTGCTGGGGCTGCGTCACAGGACACCCAGTCTCTGGGAAGCAACCGGAAGTCCTCCGCGCCCCATGTTGGATCTTAGGTCGTGTTACACAGAGAAGAGCCCCGTGGTGTCTTGCCTGTGTGAGAGCTGGTGTGGGGAAGTATGGGTCAGATTTAGCCGGTTCTTGGAACTTTGCGGAGTTGAGTGACAGAAACAGGCTAGGGTTCTTACCTCTCAGTTTGTCTATTTTCACCAAATCTTTGCAGAACATCCCCAGTATCCGCCATCTGGTCTGCTTCGCGTATCTGATGGAACGAGGGAGACCAGTTTCCCGCCTACACAGTCTGAAAGGAGGGCCCTAACTCCCCCTCTACTTCCTCTGACACAAGCGACCAACTTTCCTGGGTTAAACCAACCCCTATATTATGGCCTTGTGGCTCAGCTGGTAAAGAATCCGCCTACAATGCAGGAGACCTGGGTTCGATCCCTGCGTGGGGAAGATCCCCTGGAGAAGGGAAAGGCTACCCACTCAGTATTCTGGCCTGGAGAACTCCATGGACTGTATAGTCCATGGGGTCGCAAGGAGTCGGACACCACTAAGCAACTTTCACTTTCACTTCACTATATTATGGCCTTTGGCAATACCATGGGCCTCAAATTCCTGAGAATGTCTGACGTTTTGTGACATTAATTATCTTCCTTGTTTAGAGAATGCCTCTATATTTCCCCTGCCACAGGCAGACTTAGATGTTCTTCAGCCTGAAACATAGCTTATGAAGTGTTTTTCATTTGACCAACTTCTAAGCAACAGTTGCAATATTCTTTCCTTGGTGTCTTTGTGGTTTCACAACTTTTAAATCATTTCTATGGAGTATCAGAAAGGAGGAAAAAATAAATGTGTCAGTGTCCCATATTTACAAATGCAGATATCCTACCAAATGGCATTGCTATGCTTGCCAAACACTTACATTGGCATTATATGTTATACTACACTTAATAATCATTATATAAGAGAATTAAACTAGATACAATTAAAATCTATAGCATTTGACATTTCACAAGGCTAAATTTAGTCATATTACTGTATTTACCATTTTCCTTGTGAAATAAATTTGCACTTTCTTAAATTTTAAAAATATTCAATGCCATACATTAAAAATAAAACAATTTGGCTAATGAAATTAATATTTAGTAAAAATAATCAGAAGTGTAATAAGTGCATTTTGCCCCTCTCTAGAAAAATCAGATTTTACCAACTTCACTTTACCATGCACAGGCAATATGTCCTTACATGGTATCTGTTTCGAAAACTGATAAGATGCGTCTGTAAAATGTACAATCTTGCCTTCATTGATTTAGTGATACTTGATTACATGATGATGGGCTTTCCTGGTGGCTCAGTGGTACAGAATCTTCCTGCAATGCAGGAGCTGCAGGAGACGTGGGTTCAGTCCCTGGGTTGGCAAGATCCCCTGGAGGAGGGCATGGCAACCCACTCCAGTATTCTTGCCTGGAGAATCCCATGGGCAGAGGAATCTGTCCTACAGTTCTACAGTCCATAGGGTCACATAGGACCTGACTGAAACGACTTAGCAAGCACACACACACGTGTTACCTTATGATATCTGAAAGCTGGAATATCCTCAACTTAATAAATATTCACAGGTTTTAATAATAAAACACATGCCTATTTGACCAGAAAACCAAGAATCTTTGGCATAAAATACCCAAGGAAAACTGAGGTTTGCTTATATTTTGCTTGCTACTAATTTTGAACCAAAGGAATCTATAAGAAGAATTCAAAACAATGCTTTCTTATGTCAAAACCAAAAGTCTGAATAGCCATTTATGCCTCCTTCACAGTCTAAGTATGTCACAATAATTGCTGGGCATTTTCAGATCTTTTTAGTGAAGGTAGTTATGGTATTATCCTATGCAGCATGATACACCTGAGTAACCCTGTGTGTGCTAATTGTGGAATTTCTGGCAGCATAACAAATGAAAGCTTGTGATTCAGAGCTCCATAGGTTTCTCATAATACATTCAATTAAGAATCATTTTTCAGTTGTTATCATTCCATGATAACATTACTTATAGTATTAAACACTCTTCTTGGACAGCTTTTATTTGGAAATTCAAATAAAAGTCTCATATTTAGCTTACTATTCAGAGTTTAGACATAGGAAAGGATAACACTAACATGATTTTTTTTGTGATTTAATGATAACATTGAATATATTGATTGGGTTGAGCCATACTGTACATCATAAACAATTATTCTTCAGTCAATCAGATTGCTATGTTTGTGAAGAAGCTGTAATTTATTAACTTTTATGCAGAGTGAATTACATTTTAATTCAAATATGTTTGATAGACTCACAGGAGAGGTGGAGAGGAACGATCTGAAACTTGTATTTTCCATTTTAACATGTTCCTATTCTCAAACCTGTAAGGAAGCAATAGAGAAGCCAGTGTGTTGTTTATGCCCAATAGCAATATCCCAGACTGAGGCAGCCTTGTGGGCTTGTACCTGAGAGTCACAGAAAGAGAATTTTGAAGAGAAACTCTAGTGAGCTCATATATGAAGAGCACCTTAAAAGCGGTGGGTAATTTTTATGCCTCCCTCTTTTAGACCGTCTGTCTTCCGTTATCTTATCAGTGATTGGGGCTATGCATCTTTGGCCTTAGCTAACAAAAAGTGGGATGTATATTCAAGAGTGTTGAGGCACAGTTTTCCCTGTTCCCCTTGCATTTCTGCATGACTTGTTAGCAGAAGAACGGGCTGTGTTCTGGAATATTTTTTTTAAGAATCGGTATATAGGGAAGAGCCTTAGAGGACAGAGATATCATCACCCTTTAAAGCAAAGGGCAGGTTTGCTTACATCCTTGAACTCTAGACATAATTTCACTCTCTGGATAGCTTGCTTGATAGTCTCTGGAGCATAAAGTAAGACATGCTTGCTGTCCATAGTAATCCATCGAATGCACGGATATCATTTGGTCTTCTTTACATTTCCCTGGGGAATTTGGGGTTGAGGAAAAAGCACGAGAAAATGCTGATCCTCTGACTCCTGCTATTACTGTGAGTAATGAAACCATTTTTGTCTCTAACCCAGGTGCTGTGCACCTTCTGCCAGTGCCTATTAAACTATCCTAGACTAACTTGTTGCCTTGCACATCGGGTGGAAATTCAGACTCTCCACAGTTCTTGACAGAAGGACACCTCCTATTATCTTGCTTCAAGTTCCTTCACTCACATTTCCCCAATTTTTTGCTGACCTGGCTACATATCTTACTTTCACTTGCTACCTCAGTCTTTTGGAAATACTGAAAGAGATCTTGTTTAAGAAATGCATAATGCCTGGAGAGAAAAATTTCCTGGTTTAAGATAGACTGACTTTAGAAAAAATAGATTTAGTCAATGAAGTGAAAAAATTAGATTCTTAAAACATTGTTTCACACAAAAAAAATTGCATTTGACTCTTCAAGTATGTGAAAACATAGAACTCATTTTTGCATTTTTTCTTTTTTCTTTGACCTTAAAACCACTGGTGTCAAAAATGCATTACCACCCCGTGCTAGAATGCACACTTTCTCAGCAGGACCATTTTGAGTGTGAGGAACCACAGGTCAACCCTATTTCAGTGCGGTTTGTGTCAGTTCTGTGTGTGCATGCTAACTCGCTTCATTTGTGTCTGACTCTTTATGACGCTATGGACTGTAGCCTGCCAGCCTCCTCTGTCCATGAGAGGCTTCAGACAAGAATACTGGAGTGGTTTCCATGCCCTCCCACAGGGGACCTTCCCAACCCAGGTATCAAACCTGCCTGTCTTATGTCTCCTGCATTGGCAGATGGGTTCTTTACCACTAGGGCCGTCTGTGGAGCTCCTGTGTCGATTCTGTAGATCTAGTCGAATTCTAGCCTGCCTCATCACAGGAAGTCTATTTCACTTCTGTACTTCCTAAAGACACATTCATACCAGTGTGAAATGTTCTTCTTTATGTGTTTAATAGAATTAAAAGCACTTAAAAATCTGTCGTGAATGTAAGTGACACTAATTTGATCGCTAATTCTGACATGTGCTTTGGTGCATATTCATGTTTATTGCTTGCCGCTAATGACTATGGATGGGTGGAAAAGTCACATGTGTCAGTGCTCCTCTCTCGGGAGCTAGTAAATGAATCAGATGTCTAGCCTTGGGTATTCATATCTGGCAAATAACTTTGAGTTATATTTTAGTTTGAATTTATTACTTTGTTGTAAATTGTGACATGTTTGATATAATAATAAACTTTCAAGCTTCGGGATATTATTAAAAGATTATATTGGCTTCGTATAATTGAACACTACTCTTTTAAGAAATTACAATGTTTCCCTCTGTTGTACAGGCAAGTTTCAAGAAGCATATGCCTGTCTTTTTACAGAAAATCATGATACCATTAATATTGACATATATGCCTGTTGAAGTAACAAAAATAATCTGGACACTCAATTTGTTATTTTATTGATTTGTGGGAAAATGACATACGAAGTTTGTTTGTTTTATTTTTCTTTAAGCCATCTATTTTTGCCAAGTTTTAGAACTATACATTTCTTTGTAGGATTATAGTCTACAGTATATAGTTCCTACATTTTAGAAAAGGAAATTAAGGAATAGAGAATGATGGTTTCTTGGTACATAAGGATGCTTAACAGGGGATCTGGTACTAGAATTATATTCATAGTACTATATCAATGGCATCAGAACTACTACAGAGATTATATATATATATATATATATAAAATATATATACACACACACATATATATTCATATTCACACACACTCATATTATTTGGCCTGATTCTAGGAAATTCTGTAATATCCAGCACAGAATCAGTGTCAGATGATTCAGTCAGGTCACAGGAAAAGAAAAAAAAAGTGTTTCGAAAAGAAGTGGATACCCCAAACAAGCAATGCTGTGGGAAGATTTTTGAATAAGGTGGACATTGGTGGACAGTCATTTTTGTGAGCAATCTAAAAAGACACTAGAAGGTTTTCTAAGAATCGAGACACATTGTATCAGGTTTTTATTGATCTGTTTCACTCATATTTTGAAGTATATATTGTCTTCTCGGCAGAGATATGACCAAAATGAGTAAAAATAGACTCAATATCCAGTAGTAAATATTCTTTAAAATATTATACTAACAATTGTATAACTACAAGAGAGATATTCTGAAGGACAGATGAGCGTATAGACCAAAAGAACTGACCTAGTGACAGAGTGTGGCAAAACTTTCTGGGATATACTGATAACTTAAGATCTAGAGGATAAGTGCGAGAGCAAGCAAAGTTTTTGAAAAAGTGCCTATGATGAAACTATTCTTGTCACATTCAAGGAACAAGAGTAATTCAATATGGAGAAGACTGTGAATATATTATGGAAGCGCCAGTTGTATGAATACTCAGAAAAAAGGGATTGGAGAGAATAACAGAAAAGAACAAGATAAATACCATTTATTTATTTAGAGCATGTATATTGAGTTCTGTGTATATGCCAGGTACTTTTTTTAATATTCTGGAATATGAAAAAACTTGAGTAGTTCCTAATCCAATTCAGAAAAGGTAGACATTTGAAATAAATTTGTTAACATGACCATAAGAAACAATTACGGCATATTTGGGTTTCATAGTTTGATAAAATAGTAAATGGATTTCAAAGAAAACTAAACAATAAAGCAGCATATAAAAGGTTCTAAAATTTCAATATGCAAATTTTTGCTGGGTTTTTAGAGACTTGCCTTCTGTTTTTACGCATTCTGTATCTTTATGTGTCAATTAACATAAACTAACAAGAAAATAACAAATGCTAGTTAAATAATATGGGACTAGCTACATGGCTGCAGTCCATGGGGTTGCTAAGAGTTGGACACAACTGAGCGACTTCACTTTCACTTTTCACTTTCACCCATTGGAGAAAGAAATGGCAACCCACTCCAGTGTTCTTGCCTGGAGAATCCCAGGGATGGGGGGGCCTGGTGGGCTGCCATCTATGGGGTTGCACAGAGTCGGACACGACTGAAGCGACTTAGCAACAGCAGCAGCAGCCTACATGGAAGGTGGCAAAGAGAACTTTTGTTGAACATAAATTTCCAGACACTTGTGTTGCTAGCAATACAGCCATAGATGTGTGCATGTGCATAGTTGCTCAGTCACGTCTGACTCTTTGCGACCCTTTGGACTGTCGTCCGCCAGGTTCCTCTGTCCATGGGATTTTTCAGGCAAGAATACTTGAGTGGGTTGCCATTTTCCTTCTCCAGGGCATCTTCCCAACCCACAGACCAAACTCCAGTCTCCTGTGTCTCCTGCATTGCAGGTGGATTCTTTACCTACTAATCCATTGGGGAAGCCCGTAGTTAGTGTTGAGTGTGTTCAATTATCATTGCAAATTGACCACACTTGTCAATCTTCTAATCATTCAGTATATTCTTTCATGTTCAAGCACAGCTGACAGTTTACTCAAACAGTTAGTGTCAAAAATTTCCTCAATTATCTTCACCCGTATGTACAGAACAGTTAGATTATAAACAGGAAAAAAAGAGTTTGTGTCTCTGTTTCCATCTATTTTACAAGTACTTAAAATGAGTTGTAGATTATTTAGGCTGCTGGCTAGAATATGACAATGTAAACAAAATTTTATAACTGTACCTGTGTTCTTTCAAGTGCTAAAGTAGGCAGGTGATGGTGAAATTTTTCACATATTGCTCAAATCTGTAGGGCTTATTCCTTAGACAGTTTATCAAAGGTCAAGATTATACTTTTGCCAATAAAAACAATAAAACTACATTTCATGCACTTGGCAGTCTCTTACTCCATACTTTATAGACATGACCTGCATAATTCTCTCTGTAGAAAGAGATTATAAAATAACCTGTTGTGCAGTTTTTATTATTTCTTCTTTACTAATCTTTTTTCTACTCTGCCTTTCTTTATGAGAAACTTATTTATTTTTTAACAAATAGGTTGTTGAAGTTGTTTGATAATCCATTGAATTATCTGATCACCTAGTTTACTAGCAGAATTTACTTTAAAACTATTGTTTTCCACTTTCCACCACAGATTAAAGGAACTTTACAAGAGAGGAGAAGTACACTACATAAATAGACCAAATTACAGTAGAAAACATAGACCTTCAAAAAATTGGTTCTAGTAGAAAAAAAAAGTTTGAAATCTTTTGTTGAGGGCAGATTCTTGTCTATCCAACTAACAGAGAATTTGTACTTTGTTTTCTTCCTAAAGGAAATACATGGTGGGAGATTCAATAAGGGTTTTAACTTGCCCCTTCCATCTGGGGAAGTGTTCTCCAGGGACTCTCTTGTTATGCAATTTGAATTTGGCATTTAATGCCCTGTGTGGAATGTAGGTTTCTTTGTAAAGCTTTAAAAATGAAGCTTTAATCAGTAAATGTGACTTTTTGCATTTATCTAATATACAAACATTACTAAATATGAGTGGAATTTAAATAACTAAAACATGAAGTAATTAAATATGAAATTTTAGTTTGCTATTTATCATCTCTTTGTTTTTTTGGGAGAATATATACTACCAAATGAAATAGATACACTTTCTAACATGCTGGTTCATTTTTCAGGGTTAGAAGTGAATACTCAATGACTTCCACCAGTTAATATAAACACTGACTTGAACAAATACATGGATCTCCATATACCACTAAATGGCCATGGATTTATCATTCCTGCTAAGGTTTTGCTCCTGGCATCTGATTAGAAACCATAGACCAATGCCTGCTTTTATCTACTTGTTTTGATTTCCTCTTTGGATCCCCTCACTGGCACCGTACTTATGACTCCCTGCTGTTTACATGCTTCCTGGCATTTTTTATCTTGGTTTTTCTCTCAGCGTGGTACCACAGTCCAACTGCATGATATACTTCCCTCTACAAGGATAATCCACATCTTCATCATCACCCAACCGTCCTGAACATGGTTTCTGTAATGTCGTGATACAACAGGAAGGAAAGCAATCACCAACGACCCTAGGAAATTTCAAGTTGGTATAGAATGTTAACAAAATATGCCATATGCTTCTGTGAGCCAGGGTTTATTCCTGAGATCTATGCAAGGCACTAAAGTTTTGGGTCAAATGATGATGTCATCTAGCAGAATGGTTTTCTGGAGAAATTAATGAAGAGTCCTTATTATGTGGTTATTCAGATCCACACTGGTATTCTTCTCACTAGAGCGTTTATTAAAACGAATGAGTTTTGCTTCATGTGGATGACACTGAATTCAGCCCTCCCTTAAATACAGTAAGACTGGTATGCTAAGAAGACAAGATATTGGTGTATAAATGATAGCCTATTGACTAATTTATTAATCTTTCAATTTTTACTAAAGAGAGAGAAAATAGTTGAGAGTGATCAATCAACCATCTCATCCTTTGTCATCCAATTCTCCTCCCGCCTTCAATCTTTCCCAGCATCAGGGTCATTTATAATGAGTTAGCTTTTTGCCTCAGGTGGCCAAAGTATTGGAGTTTCAGCCTCAACATCGGCTCAGTTCAGTTCAGTCGCTCAGTTGTGTCCAACTCTTTGTAATCCCATGGAGAGCAGCACGCCAGGACTCCCTGTCCATCACCAACTCCTGGAATTTGCTCAAACTCATGTTCATCGAGACGGGGATCCCATCCACCATCTCATCCTCTGTCATCCCCTTCTCCTTTCGCCTTCAATCTTTCCCAGCATCAAGGTCTTTTCAAATGAGTCAGCTCTTCTTCACAGGTGGCCAAAGTATTAGAGTTTCAGCTTCAGCATCAGTATTTCCAATGAATATCCAGGACTGATTTCCTTTAGGATGGACTGCTTGGATCTCCTTGCAGTCCAAGGGACTCAGTCTTCTCCAACACCACAGTTCAAAACATTGATTCTTCAGTGCTCAGCTTTCTTTATAGTCCAACTCTCACATCCATATATGACTACTGGAAAAACCATAGCGTTGACTAGATGGACCTTTGTCAGCAAAGTAATGTCTCTGCTTTTTAATATGCTATCTAGTTTAGTCATAGTTTTTCTTCCAAAGAGCAAGTGTCTTTTAATTTCAAGGCTGCAGTCACCATCTGCAGTGATTTTGGAGCCCCCCCTTAAATGAAGGAGCCCCTTCTCAATGTTCCCACTGTTTCCCATCTATTTGCCATGAAGTGATGGGACCAGATGCCATGATCTTCGTTTTCTGAATGTTGAGCTTTAAGCCAACTTTTTCACTCTCCTCTTTCACTTTCATCAAGTGGCTCTTCAGTTCTTCTTCACTTTCTGCCATAAGGTGGTATCATCTGTGTATCTGAGGTTATTGATATTCCTCCTGGCAATCTTGATTTTAGCCTGTGCTTATCCAGCCCAGAATTTGGCATGATGTACTCTGCTTATGAGTTAAATAAACAGGATGACAATATACAACATTGACATACTTCTTTCCCTATTTTGAACCTGTCTGTTGTTCCATGTCCTGTTCTAATTGTTGCTTCTTGACCTGCATACAGATTTCACAGGAAGCAGGTAAGGTGGTGGTATTCCCATCTCTTGAAGACTTTTCCACAGTTTGTTGCATTCCACACAAAGGCTTTGGCATAGTCAATAAAACAAAAGTAGATGTTTTTCTGGAAGTTTCTTGCATTTTCAATGGTCCTGCGGATGTTGGCAATTTGATCTCTGGCTCCTCTGCCTTTTCTAAATCTATCTTGAACATCTTTAAGTTCGTTGTTCACATACTCTTGAAGCCTGGCTTAAAGAATTTTGAGCATTACCTTGCTAGCGTGTGAGATGAGTGAAATTGGGCATTAGTTTGCACATTCTTTGACTTTGCTTTCTTTGGGACTGGAATGAAAACTGACCTTTTCCAGTCCTGTGGCCACTGCTGAGTTTTCCAAATTTTCTAGCATGTTGAGTGCAGCACTTTAACAGCATCATTTTTTAGGATTTGAAATAGCTTAACTGGAATTCCATCACCTCCACTATCTTTGTTTGTAGTGATGCTTCCTAAGGCCCACTTAACTTTGCATTTCAGGATGTCTGGCTCTAGGTGAGTGATCACACCATCATGGTTATATGGGTTGTTAAGATCTTTTTGTATAGTTCTTCTGTATATTCTTGCTACGTCTTCTTAATATCTTCTGCGTCTGTTAGGTACATACCATTTCTATCCTTTATTGTGCCCTTCTTTACATGAAATGTTCCCTTGGTATCTTTAATTTTCTTGAAGAGATCTCTAGTCTTTCCCATTCTATTCTTTTCCTCTATTTCTTTGCATTATTCACTGAAGAGGGCTTTCTTATCTCTCCTTGCTATTCTTTGGAAGCTGCATTCAAATGGATATATCTTTCCTTTTCTTTTTGCCTTTAGCTTCTCTTCTTCTCTCAGCTATTGGTAAGACCTCGTAAGACAAGCAATTTGTCTTTCTGTATTTTTTTTTCCCCTTGGCAATGGTTTTGATCACTGCCTCTTGTACAATATTATGAATCTCCATCCATAGTTATTCAGGCACTCTTCAGATTTAAAACCCTGAATCTATTTGTCACTTCCACTGTATAATCATAAGGAGATTTGCTTTAAGTCATACCTGAATGGTCTAGTGGTTTTCCCTACTCTCTTCAATTTAAATCTAAATTTGCAATAAGGAGTTCATGAATGAGCCACTTCCATACTCTTTTCCATAGTGGCTGCATTAATTTACCCCCAACAGTATAGGAGGGTTGCTTTTACCCCTCACCCTCTCCAGCATATTTTATTTGAAAACTTTTGGATTTGTGGCCATCCTGACCATTCTGAAGTGATGCTTCATTGTGGTTTTGATTTGCATTACTCTAATAATTGGCATTAAATTACAATATTTTATGATTTGTATCTATGATATTTCAAAAGTCTAAACAATTAAAATGAAATTACCAAAAAGATAAAATTAATATTTACTTACTTTGAGTCCATTACAACAGAATCTATTATGTAGCCATGGTTTGAGAAAAGTGGGGAAATATGAATTTTTGCTCTATAACAAATTAACAAGTTGAAATCTGTTTGAATACTATTTTTTAATAATCATAGTCTTTCTCAAAGGAAATTTAAATTTGTTGTTACTGGTTAAATAAGTAGTTAAAATTAGTTAGAAAAGAGCATGGTGAAGTCAGAAATATATAATATCATATGGATTATGTTCTCTTGGTTAATGACAATATTTTGCCATCATTATGCTATTATTTAACATGCTCTATTAATGTATATGTTTATGTAACTATATAATGCATACATTTATACATATATGCAATATATAATGTATATGTTTAAATAACTATATAATTAAAAATATACCCATTTATATAATACAGACTGAAGAATGGTCCCTTTTCCTTAGCTACATTACCAGATTACCTAGTCTTTTCAAAGTATACAGGGCCTAGGTGGAAACAATACACTGTTTAAAGTCAACAAAAGAAAATGGACAGGTTTTGCAGGATAATATTGAGAGATTTTCATTTTATTGATGATAGAGATGACTTGAATACCGATTCTCATAGTGTTAAAAATCTTAAATATTGAACATATTGAGAATAGATGAAATTTCACCCATCTGAATATATGTATCTAATATATATAAACATAAGTAAGTGTATATAATCTAGTTATTTTAAACTCTCATTGTCTATGTGTTTCAGTGGTATTATTTCTATAAATAATTTGGCACTTTTTTTTTCTAAATTTAGTTTGGGATTTATTTCATAGCTCTTACATTATATGTCATTAAATGTTAAGAATTTGTAGTTAAGTACCAAGAATATGGGGCTTCCCTGGTGGCTCAGAGGTTAAAGCGTCTGCCTCCAATGCGGGAAACCCAGGTTCAATCCCTGGGTTGGGAAGATCCCCTGGAGAAGGCAATGGCAACCCACTCCAGTATTCTTGCCTGGAGAATCCCATAGACGGAGAAGCTTGGTAGGCTACAGTCCACGGGGTTGCAAAGACTCGGACACGACTGAGTGACTTCACTTTCACTTTCACCAATAATATATTCAAGGCAAAATATTAGTAAGACTGAAAAGCAATAGAAGCATTTGGTGTGCACATAAAATGGAAGAATAAATTTACAAGTTGTCATAATACAAGCTTTTATTTTAGTAGAAATATTTCTTTTTTCAGGCAAACACTGAGATAACTAAGATTAGTTTACAAGGTAAAATGCTTGTTTACATTGCCTTGAATTTTAGTTATGTGGTTAATATTTTTAAACAGCATTACAGTAGATAGGACTTCCCAGGTCACATTTTAATAATCCTCATTCTTCAAGCGGTATCCACTTTTCACATTGCATACTAATTTGGGACAGTCCACTGTAATATATGTATGTAAGACTGTTATGTCTTAAGAGTTCCTGGGTTTAAAAAAAAAACAAAACACTTGACTTTATTTTTGCCCAAATATAACTTTGATAAGTAATTAAATCCTATATTCTATTTTATTATTGTTATATTTGGTTTGTTAATTTATTACTTTTCATATGCTTTATCTGTAATTGATTGAATACCAGGACTAAATTACATAAGATTAAATAGACAATCAGAAAGACAGGCATAAAGATAGATAAATGGGAATGGTAGAAATAATCATTGCTTCACTGTCTGAACACCAGGTGATTGCACTGTGTTTTTTACAGATATAAATAAAATTCCTAGTCACTGGTCCCTGGGAAAAAGCCTGAAAAATCTGTTAATCAAAATGTACATTTCTAGACTAAAAAACTAAGTATTGTGTTATTGTATACTAAGTGCATTACTTCAGAGATGAATATTGTGTCTCTACAAGTATTGTTCCTTTCTGACTGATTAACATACAGGGTGTCCAGACAATGGGAAAGGATTTCATTCTTCGATATTTATTACCTAAATATTCTTATTAATTTTTGTGGAATGTTTTCCTATAAACTTCACCTCATTTCAGAAGAACAACTGTAAAAATGGTCAGGTTCAATGCAGAACGTGATGTAGTGAGAGTTGCTCAGCCGTGTCTGACTTTGTGAGCCCAGGGACTATACAGTCCATGGAATTCTCCAGGCCAGAATACTGGAGTGGGTGGCCTTTCCCTTCTCCAGGGCATCTTCACAACCCAGGGATCGAACCCAGGTCCCCTGCATTGCAGATGGATTCTTTCCCAGCTGAGCCATGAGGGAAGCCCAGAATGTGATGTAAGACCTGAATAATCACTGCACTGCGAAAAGCACTAATGTTAGATCATGGTATGCCCTTACCCATGACCTGAGTAGATCCAGTGGCAACGCACTTCTCTATTGGTAGGAGGTAGAGTTCCAACTCTAAGACGTGGACATTGGCACTATCAGCCAATCTGGGAAATAGAAGATCTTGAAGAATTTAAATAACAACGAGTCCTAGATAACATAGGTTTCAAATCTAGTATCACTACTATCTAGTCTAATAATGGTCACAGATGTTAGTTGTGGTCTCATTTTAACAATAAAATGTCTGCACTTAGAACCATTGTCTTTATTCTCATCAGCATCATTTTATCATCAGCATGATATTATATTATCATTCCCTGGCAAGAAATCTCTGGAGTCAGGTCAGGAACTACATCTTTAATGGTTACTCTGAGCTACTCGTGTTCGTTAAAGTAATTAAGCCCTTCTTAACATAATGCGCCGATGGGAGTGACTGTCTGCAGGGAAAACTGGGTCTTGCTCTGGTGGGCAGAGCCATGCTCAATAAATCTTTAACCCAACTGTCTGCTGATGGGTGTGGCAGTGATCTTTCCCTGTTAGTTGTTTGGCCTGATGTGACTCAGTCCTGGAGTCTTCAGGATCTATCATAGTGCTACCGGTGACCTCCAGAAAGGACTTATGCCAAAGTGCACCTACCAGGACTGATGCTGCCAGTGCTCCCATCCCCACAGCAGGCCAGTGCCAACCCACGCCTCCGCGGGAGATCCTCAAACATTCACAGGCAGGTCCGGCTCACTCTCTTGTGGGGTCACTGCTCCTGTGCCCTGGGTCCTAGTGCACACAAGATTTTGTTTGTGCCTTTATTGAGGAGGGTGAAAGAGGACAGCGAAAAAGCTGGCTTAAAACTCAATATTCAAAAAAAACTAAGATCGTGGCATTCAGTCCCATCACTTCATGACAAATAGATGGAGATGAAGTGGAAACAGCATCAGATTGTATTTTCTTGGGCTCCAAAATCACGGTGGACAGTGACTACAGCCATGAAATTAAAAAACGCTTGCTCCTTGGAAGAAAAGCTATGACAAACAGACAGTGTATTAAAAAGCAGAAGCATCACTTTGCTAACAAAGGTCCCTATACTCAAAGCTATGGTTTTTCTAGTAGTCATATATGGATGTGAGAGTTAGACCATAAAGAAGGCTGAGCACTGAAGTACTAATTCTTTTGAACTGTGATGCTGCAGAAGACTCTTGAGAGTCCCTTGGACAGCAAGGAGATCAAACCAGTCAATTGCACAGGAAATCAACCCTGACTATTCATTGGAAGGACCAATTCTGAATCTGAAGCTCCAATACTTGGCGCCCCAATGCGAAGAGATGACTCATGGGAAAGACCCTGATGCTGGGAAAGACTGAAGGCAAGAGAAGGGGTGACAGAGGATGAAATGACTGAATGGCATCAGTGACTCAAGGGCCATGAGTTTGAGAAAACTGTGGCAGATAGTGAAGGACAGGGAAGCCTGGTGTGATGTAGTTCATGAGATTACAAAGAGGTGGACACGAGTTAGCAACTGAACAACAACAACGATAACTGAAATGCCCATCTTCTAAGTTCCTGCTTCTGTAGCTACCCAGTGTGGGCTGGGAGATCAACAGCTGGAAGGATTCTGATGCAGCTTGTGAGTGATCTGGGTTCCCTGGTGGCTCAGGGTAAAGCGTCTGCCCGCAATGAGGAGACCCGGGTTCGATCCCTGGGTTGGGAAGATCCCCTGGAGAAGGAAATGGCAACCCAGTCCAGTACTCTTGCCTGGAAAATCCCATGGAATGAGAAGCCTGTAGGCTACAGTCTATGGTAGGCTACAGTCTATGGGTTCGCAAAGAGTCAGACACGACTGAGCGAATTCACTTTCACTTTCTTTCACTTTGTGAATGATCATTTGAAAAATATTGGAATAAATTGAGGGGTGAATGTTTTTCTTCCTTTGTGCTCTTAAATTCTGGATGGTAAATTCAAGAACTGCTTCAGTGGGAAGTTGAGCATAACTGCCCTTGGTCCTACAGAGGATGGAACTGTGTCAGAGAGGCTGCAGGGAGAGGTGTGTGCCTGAGGCGTATCACAGAAGGCACATCCAGTTGCTGTTTCATGTTAATATCTGCACTGTACCTTCTTCTTTAGAACATTCCAGGAAAATCTTGAAGAAAGATGGGTATCAGCTTGGCTCTGGGAAACAGCTTGAGACTGGGACAGAGTAGCAAATGCAAAGTCACAGTTTGAAACCTATCCACCAATAAAAGCTCACATGTGGACTAAAGGCTTAATGAGAGATTAAGCAGTAGTAGTACTATAGGGATAGGATAAGTGAGCACTTTGTTGGGCTTTTTCTTTCATTGAGAAGAAATATAAGAACATTGTAAGAAGAATAAACAAAAAAGAGAAGGATGGGAGAAAGCAAACAAAGATCACATCATTTCTGTCAATCATAACCCTAAAGTGGGATGGCAGTTCTTAACAATTTTGAAGTTTATGTGCACTCTAGTATTTTATGTATGTAGACTTTATGATTTATTTTCATATCTCATCTCATTTTATACTCACAGAACCTTTGTGAGATATGTTTGGCAAGAACTGCCATCTTATTTTTTAATGAAAAAGATAGAAACCTAAATTGTTTCCCCTGATTTTCTTCCCAGGTTTAAAATAACTTACTTTTTCCAACTAAAAAATAATAAAGAAAAATACTAGGAGTTACACTTGTTTATTAACGAAACACAGCTAAAGCATGTGAAATCTTTGTTTTCAGATTTATTTGATCAAAAGACTGAGATATAATAGTGTGTGTGTGTGTGTGTGTGTGTGTGTGTATATATATATATATATATATATATATATATATAACTGTAAAGTATCACAGAAAGAAATATTATTAGTTTAGCATAGTCGGCTAAGTTGAATAATAATAACATTTTCAATTTTGAGTCTATGGATAACAGCCATGGTATCTTGAAAAAGAAAGTGGTGATAAGGTGTTCTGTATTGGCTCTAATAAGACTAAATGGGATGTGGGTTTGCAGCATCAAAGTACCTGTATCTAAGTTTAGTAATGAACTTCTTCTCGCCTCAAAACTGTCTTTTTTCTTGCCTGTTACATCCATTCTTTTTCATTTAGCCTTCTTATTACTGGGTAATAAATGATATGAATGTGAACATAAAATTGTCTTAGGCTGTAAAGTCACACCAGATATTATATGAACCTGGAAGAAATTTCATATACTACTAGAGTATACTATTCCTTTTCTTTCTATAATGCCACAAATGATTTCAGTGAAAATGAGTCATAGTACCCAAGAAGAACTAGATATTGAACTTTATAAAAGTACAAGCAGACCTCACCGACAGGCAGTTCATCATGCTTCTACATTTAGGTATTAATTTCAATTTCAATCTTCCTGTAAAACAAAAATGAATAATTTTTTTTATTATGGAGTAATGGTCTTGTTGAAGTGACATAAATTATCATTGGAGACATTAAAGTTGCACACTAAAGGCTACTTCCCACTCCTTTACACAGTGTATTTCTTTCCCGCAGAGTGTGGATTGCTTCTAAAAATAACCTAGGTTTTAACCAAACCAGACTCTCTACTTTCCAGATAGAATTGTTTCACCATTCTTAGACAAAGGATGTCAGAGGTCATTGGTGTGTTTTTGTGCCTCACTTGATACCTCTTTGGACATTCGCTCACTGATGGCACTACCATCTATGAATCTGAAACCTGCCAGAGCCCTATTTTGGCAAATCATGGACAAACTTAAGTCATCGTCAGAATGACGAGTTTGATAAATGAAATTTTTGGTTTCTCCCTTTTTTACCCTCATCTCAGTGAGTTTTCTAGATTTCATCTATGATTAATCAGAATTCTTTTAACATCACTACATAGTTTACTGAGGACAAATAGTATCCTAAATCTGTTCAGGTTACAGGAGTTAAGATTCTGAATATTGCAATATCGTCTTCTTTAAGGAGCTTTTGGTAATGTTGAGGAAAAGTGGAAAATAGACAATTATATAACACTATGATACTACCAAAGTATCATAGACTGGTTCCAAATAGGAAAAGGAGTATATCAAGGCTGTATATTGTCACCCTGTTTATTTAACTTATATGCAGGGTATATCATGAGAAACGCTGGACTGGAAGAAACACAAGCTGGAATCAAGATTGCCGGGAGAAATATCAATAACCTCAGATATGCAGATGACACCACCCTTATGGCAGAAAGTGAAGAGGAACTAAAAAGCCTCTTGATGAAAGTGAAAGAGGAGAGTGAAAAAGCTGGCTTAAAGCTCAACATTCAGAAAATGAAGATCATGGCATCTGGTCCCACCACTTCATGGGAAATAGATGGGAAAACAGTGGAAACAGTGTCAGACTTTATTTTGGGGGGCTCCAAAATCACTACGGATGGTGACTGCAGCCATGAAATTAAAAGATGCTTACTCCTTGGAAGGAAAGTTATGACCAATCTAGATAGCATAGTGAAAAGCAGAGACATTACTTTGCCAACAAAGGTCCGTCTAGTTAAGGCTATGGTTTTTCCAGTGGTCATGTATGGATGTGAGAGTTGGACTGTGAAGAAGGCTGAGCGCTGAAGAATTGATGCTTTTGAACTGTGGTGTTGGAGAAGACTCTTGAGAGTCCCTTGGACTGCAAGGAGATCCAACCAGTCCATTCTAAAGGAGATTAGCCCTGGGATTTCTTTGGAAGGAATGATGCTAAAGCTGAAACTCTAGTACTTTGGCCACCTCATGCGAAGAGTTGACTCCTTGGAAAAGACTCTGATGCTGGGAGGGATTGGGGGCAAGAGGAGAAGGGGACGACAGAGGATGAGATGGCTGGATGGCATCACTGACTCGATGGACGTGAGTCTGAGTGAACTCCGAGAGTTGGTGATGGACGGGGAGGCCTGGCGTGCTGTGATTCATGGGGTGGCAAAGAGTCGGACATGACTGAGCGACTGATCTGATCTGATCTGATGATACTACCATAAAATCTGCAACTATGGAGTGCTTTATTACAGAGGTCATCTAAGTAAGGGCTAGGAGATGTGGAAGCCTTCCTAGAGTAAAATGGAAGCTGAGGCTTGAAAGATGAGTTGGGATATAGGACTTGCCTGCAAGTAAGAATAGCAAAATTGGAGAAAGCAACATTTAACAAGGTTTCAAATTTAAGGAATAACATGGAGTTTTAGGCACTGCAAACAATTTGATTCTAGTAAGAGGATGTATGTTTTTTAATTCCACTTTTAAAAATATGAAAAAAAATATATAAATGATGAAAAAGTTAATAATGCAAAATAATTTAGAATAAAAAGTCATCATTAGAATACATGCTATCAGTCCTGTGCTCCCAAAACAGAAATCACCAATTTGTTGTTTTATACCATTTTAGTCCATTGCAGAAAAATATGTATATATTTATGATACAAAGATTTCTATATCATCTTATATTAATATTTTTGAAGATTTTATATTTCAATATATATGTTTACATCATTGTTTTAAATAAGATAAGCTTTATATTAGAAATATTTATTCAAAAAATTGTTTTCTCTGGCTATAAATAACATGTTATTTATGTTAGTTGATAACATAAATTTAAATCCTGATAGATATTACTAGAGTTTTTCCCAAACCATTCATTCCAATCTAGTTAAAAAGTATGAGATCATGTGTTTTTACACTGTTCTAAACTAATGATATTTAGGCTGAGCCCTGTAAAACCGAGGATTTATAGAATTAAAATGGTTGAATATTGACTATTTAACCAGATGCAACTTAATACTATAACATTTATCTTTGCCAAAATTCTAAGTGTAATACTTTTTGAATTTCTATAGCAAAAATAAACAAAAATATTTCAGACATTTTTCTATATCTTTTATATCCTTAAAATATTTTCTCTGACATTGTTTCTCTTTGTCTTATTAGTTTGCTCATTTTTTGATATATAAATAAATAACAAAAATCATTTACTATCACAAATTTTGCAATATTTTCCTGAACTTTCTATTATTTTATTTTGCTCAGAGTGAACTTCATTATAGAAATCATAAAAAACTTTCATAAACAAAATGATTTATCTTGAGCTTTCTTTAAGGTTTAGAGAAGTCTTTCTATCTCTAAGATGAAGTATCTCTCTGTGTGTATGAATGTATTATATTTCTCTAGTACTTTTAGGTTTTCACTTCTTAAATTTAGAATATTGATCCATTTGAACCTTTTATAAAATAATAGTTTGGCAGAAACCAACACAGTTCTGTAAAGCAATTATCCTTCAGTTTAAAAAATAAGTAATATTTAAAAAAGAAAATGATGTATTCTCATTTAACAAGTTATAAAACTATCAAGTACTTTTAGTATATTTTTTTGCAGTGATTTGAATTGCAGCTTGAAAGTATACATATCCCTTAGATTTTGTATGCCTCCTGTTTTCTATTATGATCTGCTGATTTTTGGTCTACTCTTTTGATTACTCTTGGCTGCCCAGGTGGCACAGTGGTAAAGAATCAACTTGCCAATGCCGAGGACGCAAGAGACTGGGTTTCAATCCCGGGGTTGAGATGATTCCCTAAAGAAGGAGACCCACTGACAGCCCACTCCAGTATTCTTGCCTGTACAATTCCATGGACAGAGGAACTTGGTGGGCCACAGTCCATAGGATCCCAAAGAATAAGACAAAACGGTGCATACACACACACAGGTCTAAATTCCAATTCAACTTGACAACTCTAAATTCTGTTAGGGTATGTTTAATACTGATTTTGGAAAATTGTCTACTAAAACTTTTCTGCAGAATTTCTTCTATTTTCATTGTTTATTGATTTATTATTAGTTATTTCTTCTATTTTATACATCTATTTTTCCTCATTGAGTTACATTTTCATTTTATACATTCATGCTGCTGCTGCTGCTGCTAAGTCGCATCAGTTGTGTCCGACTCTGTGTGACTCCATGGACTTCATCTCACCAGGCTCCGCCATCCCTGGGATTCTCCAGGCAGGAACCCTGGAGCGGGTTGCTATTGCCTTCTCTGGTTTTATGCATTCATGTTTACAAACAAGACAATCTGTTATTTTGTGAAGGAACAACACTCACGTGCGCTTGCGCATAGGAACAATCAACATCTTTATTAGGCTTTAAAGACAGTTCATGGTTTTTAGTACAAAAACAGTCATGCTTGTCCATTTATGCAAATCTCCATTTTTATATGATCTCCTTAGACTGTTAAAAATATCAGTGAAATTTTACATTTCAGCTAAAAAAGAAAGTAACAACAATCACAGCAGACTGTTAACTTTAGAGATTCAGGGGTCTCTTGCCACAGTCAACAGAAGTCTCAGGCTTCAGAGACAAACACAAGTTTTTTTTTTTTTTGTCAGTGTTCTGATTGATATCTTGATAATATGTCTGTACTTCTCAATGAATCAAGCTTTTAATATTATATCTTCCAGAGACCAAAGTTGGTGAATTATATTAAGTAAAATACCTTATTTAATATCCTTTTACCATTTATATCATTATCTTTATTTCACTTCTTAGAAACTCTGTAACTTTTAATAATAGAATTCAAACTCTATTCCTTGTTTCTCTTAATGAAGAAACCAGTGCCTCTGTGGTTCTCTTTTTGTCTGCTGCTTCCAAATTTCCGTTATCTATAAAATCACATTTCTTAAAATTTGTAACATGTTGGCTCTGTTTTGGAATTATTAAAACTATGATACTTTGCTTAAATATTGTTTCAATTTTTTTTAAATAAGGGAATTTTTAATATTATAATTTGAAAAAGCTAAAATTCATCTAGAATTGAGAGAAAAAGAGCTCTGACTGGAAAGAGTAAAAGCAGTCCTTCCCCTAATTAAGATGGAGAGACAGACAGAGGTAAAGCCAGATGGAGAAGAAACAGAAAACATCATTTGTCCCCAGTTCATGCAGCAGTAAAATGCCTCAGCAGCATCTTATTAAACGACTGCTGCTTTCTCACTAGTAATGCTGCAGGCAAACTGTCATTTGTTACTAGACATACTCAGTTGCCAAACTGCTTTAGTTCATGTTAGCATCAGGGCTTCCCTGGTGGCCGAGACAGTAAAGAATTCACCTTCAACATAGGAGACCAGGCTTTGACCCCTGGGTGAGGAAGATCCCCTGGAGGACGGCATGGCCACCCACTCCAGAATTTTTGTCTGGAGAGTTCCATGGACAGAGGAGCATGGCGGGCTGCAGTCCATGGGGTCGCAGAGTCAGACAGGACTGAGCAACTAACACCTACCACTTACTTCCCATTTCTCCTAACCCCACTTTCAGAATAGATTCTCCTTTTAGACCCTCTTCGAATTTTCAGCAGAAACTTTGAAAAACTTGTTTCTCCCCTCTTCTACTTGAGTAGCATTACCAGGTTCCTGCCTTCCTTTCGTTGAGTGACATTTTTAAGAGTTAATACATCTGACCTTGTCTGACTACTGGCTAGTTCTTGGTAGTCTTGGGCTGACAGAAAATTGGATATTCCATCAAGATCTGTCTGACATTTATTGCTGAGGACCAGGACTCTTAACTAGATAACAGTGCATATATCTAAGACCATTTGTGCCATCTGATATAATTAAATTTGTTCCTGAACTAGAGTTTTGATGTGTTCTTTAAGCCTTTCAGTATCACATCTTTGGATATGTGTTGTGCCTATCTTTTGGTGTTCTCTTCTGAATTTTGGCATCTAAGCCTTTGAAAAGTGAAAGTGAAGTCTCTCAGTCATGTCCAACTTTTTGCGACCCCATGGACTGCAGCCTACCAGGCTCCTCTCTCCGTGGGATTCTCCAAGCAAGAATACTGGAGTGGGTTGCCATTTCCTTCTCCAGAGCATTTTCCTGACCCAGGGATCGAACCCGGCTCTCCTGCATTGCAGGCGGATGCTTTAACCACTGCATTTTACTGATTTTATATGTCTTGCTGTTGCCTATTAGATGGAGTTGATAGGAAGGTGCTGATCAATCACAATAAGCTTATGTTTAACTTAGAGCTGAGGAGTTCAGACAGTTTCTTTGGTCAGGCACTCTTTGGAAAAGCTTGTTTTGAGAAAACATTTTAAACACCATATAAGGATTAACTCCATGCTGCTTTTGTGTCTCTGAAACCTCCCTGTTTAGCTGTTTTGTCATAACCTTGCTGCTGATTTTTTTTTTAAACTAGATTCCATAGATAGGAAGTTAAACAAGAATCATTCTTTGCAGCTGTACATTTATCATGGATCGTCTTATTCTCAGCCAGCCCCTTTACTGAGTTGGAAGCCAATCTTTTCCATGTATACATACTACTCTGCTAATTTTTTTGCCTATCTCTTTAAATGACACAGTCTCACCAAGGATAATTTGGAATTATTGTGGCCACAGGAATTTGTGAAATTTTTAGCACAAGATTGTTCATTTATAGAATGTTTTATATAACAGAAAGAGAACAAAAGTACAATGGGAAATTGTCTGCTGTCCATAATTAGTATTATAAAGCTCCTCAAGGCAGCTAAGACTCCAAACCTTGTTCAATGCACGATACTGGATGCTTGGGGCTAGTGCACTGGGACGACCCAGAGGGATGGTATGGGGAGGGAGGAGGGTTCAGGATGGGGAGCACATGTATACCTGTGATGGATTCATTTTGATATTTGGCAAAACTAATACAATTATGTAAAGTTTAAAAATAAAATAATAAAAAAAAAAGATTCTAGCAGAGACGTGGTAGGTTGAATTGTTTTCCCCAAAAATGTATGCTCAAGTCCTAACCCCAACACCTGTGAATGTGATCTCATTTGGACATAGAGTATTTGCAGGTGTAATCAAGTTAAAGTGAGGTAGTACTTTGCCCTAAATTTGATTGCCACTGTGTTTATAAAAAGAAGAAGGCGGTTTGGAAGCAGAAACACAGAGGGAAGAAACCATATGGACAGGGACAAAAGCTGGAGAGATGCAACAAGAAAGGCAAGGAATCTCAAGGATTGCTGGCGACCACTAGAAGCTGGAAGAGGCCAAAAGATCCTTTCCTACAGCCTTTAGGCAGAGCAGGGCCCTGTTGATATCTTGATATTGAAATTCTATCCCCCAGAATTTTTGAAATTTCTGATTTTTTAAAGCCGAGTGGTTTGTGGTAATTAATTACGGAAGCCCTAAGAAACTGATACCAAAGACAAAGGAAACTGACAAAAAACTGGAGACTGCTGCTCTTGTGAATGGCTCTAAATCCTATCCCACTTGCCTGTATCCCCCGCTCACCTTTCCTTACCCCCTTTATTTCTCCCAAACCCCCAGGCCCAGGCCAGTCCCCACAGACCCTTTGCCTTCTCCCCGCTTCAACTATACCTGAAAATCCCAGGCAGTCACAGTTTATTTTATATTTGTCTAAAGCCAAAACATCTCTCGCCCCCCATTTTTTTTTCTGTTTCTCTATTTTTTTCCCTTCACTTGAGAAATTTAAAAGGTACATTGATGAGAAAAGAAAAACAATCATTCTATCATTATGTGAACAGTCTAGGAATGTCTAGTTCAAATAAACAGCTAAAATGTGTAAGAAAAAGTTAATTAGCTGTGATTCTTTCACTTTAAGAAATGTGAACAAGTAAATTTAAGTAATAGCTTTTGTTACTATAGTTACAAGATAAGAAGAAAAGGCTTTGATTCAAGATAAAACAGCAGCTTTCAAAAATGATTTAAGGATTTTTAAAACTTTAGTTCATGAGTATCAGATTTGTATTTTGTATAGTTTGAAATCTATGTAGTGTTTATGACAGGTAAAATTCTGGACTAACTGAAATGAGTTAGTAATCTTATTTTAAAGATAACTCTATATGTATTCTATTAATTATATGAAATAATCTTCTCTAAATAAGACTAAACTAAAATTTCTCATTATTCAAAGTTTCTAAATACATTTAAATAACTATATCTATTCTATTAATTATATGAAATAATCTCTAAATAAGACAAAACTTAATTTTCTCATGATTCAAAATTTCTAAATACATTATTATTCTTGCTAAAACCCATTTTAAATTACAAGCTAGAAAATAATACTTAACTGATATTACAATGGTGAATGGCTTTTTAAAGTTTTATTTTCATAAAAGCTTTATTGAGATACAATGATAAATAATAAACTGCACATATTTAAAGCATGCAATTTGATATGTTTGCACATATGAAACATCATTCTGTCAAGATAAATAATATATCCATCACTTTCAAAATTTTCTATTCCCTATTTTAATTTCTGCTTTCTAACCTCTCCTGTCCCAATGCTGTCTCCAGGAAAGACTGACCTACCTGTTTATAGATGTGTACATTTTCTAGAATTTCACAAAAATGAAATTATGCCATATTTTTACTTTGTCTGGATTTTATTACTCAGAATAATTATGTTGACATTTTATCCATGTTACAATGTGTGCCTATCATGTATGCAAGGAAACCAGCTCTCCCAGGTGTTCAAGATGGCTTTTCCTGTGAACTGATAACTATATGTTAGATGTGCTTAGGAAAAGCTCCCCTACTCTTACACTCGGTCTTATTACAAACTGACGTTGTTAAATGTGCGAAAGGACTCAACACACAGTCTAATCATCAACATCTATGTGCAGTCTTTTCTCAACATCCTCTTGAATAATTCTTGCCTAACTGAAAACCTGAAAGCATAGTTTTCTATAAGCAATGTCATTAAAACAGTGTTCTTAAATCTTGATGTAAAAGGGCTTCGTCAGGTACTGTTAACGATCAGAATGCCAGTGAACATTCTAGGGATTCATCCTCGGATTCATGTCTCTTAATTAAAGCAACATAAAATATACTAAAATGTAAAATGGCCATGAAATTAAAAACACTTCCTCCTTGGAAGAAAAACTATGACCAACCTAGACAGTGTATTAAAAGGCAAAGACATTACTTTGCTGACCAACGTCTATATAGTCAAAGCTATGGTTTTTCCAGTGGTCAAGTATGGATGTGAGAGCTGGACAATAAAAAAAGCTGAGCACTGAAGAATTGATGCTCTTGAACTGTGGTGTTGGAGAAGACTCTTAAGAGTCCCTTGGACTGCAAGGAAATCCAAGCAGTTAATCCTAAAGGAAATCAATCCTGAATATTCATTGGAAGGAGTGATACTGAAGCTGAAGCTCCAATACGTTTTCCACCTGATGGGAAGAGCTGACTCATTGGAAAAGACCCTGATGCTGGGAGATTGAAGACAAAAAGAGAAGGGGGTGGCAGAAGATGATTGGATGGCATCATTGACTCAGTGATCATGAATTCGAGCAAACTCCAGAAGATAGTGAAGGACAGGGATGCCTGGAGTACTGCAGTCCCTGGGGTTGGAGAGTTGGACATGACTTAGTGGCTGCTCAAAAACATACTGAAATCACTGTCCTCTAGTACTCTCCTTATTAGATAGAGAAATGCAGTCCCTGGGGTTGGAGAGTTGGACATGACTTAGTGGCTGCACAAAAACATACTGAAATCACTGTCCTCTAATACTCTCCTTATTAGACAGAGACCACAGGTGTGGGTTCTTATATGTGCCTCTCCCCAGCCCCCACACCTCCCCGCAGACAGACACAGGAACTACCCCATTCAAGAAAGTTGAATCTCGTTTATGATCGAGTGAGAGATGTTGGGCGCTTTCACCAAAGTTATCCAGAACTTGACTACAGTTTCTCATGTTTTAATCTTTATTATTTTGTTCTTTAGTTTCAAAGCTCTTGTTTGCTTCTTTTGCTGGCTGCTTTGAAGTATGTTACTTATAGGACCTCAATTCTTAGTATTGCTTTTTACATTGTTAGCCACTTCTTGGTACTAGGCCAATATCTGCCTACAATTTAGGCATAATTTTGCTAAAATGTAACAAACTGGTTGTTGCTTTTCCTTTGAATGCCAAACAATTTGCTTTGTTAACAATTGCTTTTAATAGATCAATTGGCATCCTAAGTGCGAACATCGCGACAATCCAGACAAACGGAAATCTAACTGATGTATCATGTCATTTGCTGTTGTGACTTTAGCTTTTACAACAGCACTTTCACAGACACAGAATTTTGGGATGTCTTGGGGAATGTATGGACATATTTTAGGGCTGATGTCTTACTTTTATATAGACTTTACAATCAATGTGGAATATATAGACTCAGGCCTAAATTTATTTGGTTTACATCTACCATGTGGTCTGTATACAAAAGTCCTCATGACTTGATGCCAAACCACACTTGATCAAGGGCATCACATAATTTTAATTCTGTTTGGCAAGCTCATGGGTTACTTTGATCAAAAGTAGGTCATTCAGATCAGATCAGATCAGTCGCTCAGTCATGTCTGACTCTTTGCGACCCCATGAATCACAGCACGCCAGGCCCCCCTGTCCATCACCAACTCCCGGAGTTCACTCAGACTCACGTCCATCGCGTCAGTGATGCCATCCAGCCATCTCATCCTCTGTCGTCCCCTTCTCCTCTTGCCCCCAATCCCTGCCAGCATCAGAGTCTTTTCCAATGAGTCAACTCTTCTCATGAGGTGGCCAAAATACTGGAGTTTCAGCTTTAGCATCATTGCTTCCAAAGAAATCCCAGGGCTGATCTCCTTCAGAATGGACTGGTTGGATCTCCTTGCAGTCCAAGGGACTCTCAAGAGTCTTCTCCAACACCACAGTTCAAAAGTATCAATTCTTCGGCACTCAGCCTTCTTCACAGTCCAACTCTCACATCCATACATGACCACAGGAAAAACCATAGCCTTGACCAGATGAACCTTTGTTGGCAAAGTAATGTCTCTGCTTTTGAATATGCTATCTAGGTTGGTCATAACTTTCCTTCCAAGGAGTAAGCATCTTTTAATTTCATGGCTGCAGTCACCATCTGCAGTGATTTTGGAGCCCCCAAAAATAAAGTCTGACACTGTTTCCACTGTTTCCCCATCTATTTCCCATGAAGTGGTGGGACCAGATGCCATGATCTTCGTTTTCTGAATGTTGAGCTTTAAGCCAACTTTTTTACTCTCCACTTTCACTTTCATCAAGAGGCTTTTTAGTTCCTCTTTACTTTCTGCCATAAGGGTGGTGTCATCTGCATATCTGAGGTTATTGATATTTCTCCCGGCAATCTTGATTCCAGCTTGTGTTTCTTCCAGTCCAGTGTTTCTCATGATGTACTCTGCATATAAGTTAAATAAACAGGGTGACAATATACAGCCTTGATGAACTCCTTTTCCTATTTGGAACCAGTCTGTTGTTCCATGTCCAGTTCTAACTGTTGCTTCCTGACCTGCATACAGGTTTCTCAAGAGGCAGATCAGGTGGTCTGGTATTCCGATCTCTTTCAGAATTTTCCACAGTTTATTGTGATCCATGAACCCTTATTTACTAGTCTTGGATTTCTTGCACAAAAGTCTTGGTTATTACTGACATATGGGAATAGATCTGTTATCTTGGCAAACTAACGTCTGTCCTCATGAGAGTCCCTGGATGACCTAGTTCTGCTTTGTCTTTCCCCTATACCGTTTCCTATTCATGCCCTCCTCTCTCCTGCCACCCGTCTTAGCCACTGACCTGTCTCTTCTCCTGTGTTTTTACTTTATCCAGAGTTCGATGTAATGCGATCATGTAATATGTTGTCTTTTGAGACAGGCTCCTTTCACCTAATGTAAAGCATCTGAGATTCGTTTACATTGTTGTTTATATTTGTGTTCTGTTGCTTTCTATTACTGAGTATTCCATTTTACAGATGTAATTTGACAGATCCTGTACTTTGAAAACTCTGCTCTGAATAGCTCTGTGACATTTTCTTCCAATTTTACTTTTATTTCCCCCCTTTTTCCTTCTTCTCTCTTTCTAGTACTTTTTCTATTTTTTTCTCAATTATTTGGGAAATCTTTTTTTTTTCCCTGCTATATTTAAAAATGAAAGCTTAGTTTAATTAATATCAATAGTTGATGAAGATTTTCCTTTTCTTTATGATATATGTGGATGCAGCTTTTTTTTGGATGTCCAAGATATATATTTCTTGCATATGTAATGCAAGAGTATAAAAGAGGAGTCAATATAGTATGTCATTGCCACATCAGAACTGCCAGATTCTCTTAGAAATTTTATTTAAGTTCTTTTTAGAGAAGAGTTTTCAGTTATATGTCTAAGAATATGTACTTGACTGCCAAGTACTATGCATGAGCCCAAGTATATAAAAAGCAGTCGCTGGGGTAGCTTTTCCATAGATAGTCCTTCAAGTCAGCGTTCCTCTTCTCTCCTTACCAGCAGCTTGTTTCTCTTTGTGTATCAGTCTAGCAGTTTCTCTGCAAGCCTTTACTGATAAACCTATTCTATTTCTGCTCTAACATTTTCCTCTTTGTCTTCCAAGAAGTAGCTTCTTTGATTTGGCTTATCTGTCTAAATGTGTCATTTAGTGTGTCCTTTAGTGTCATTTTTTAAAAGGTCTTCACATTTATAACATAAGATTACTGACAAAAAAGAGTGCACACTGCCATACTGAAATATGCGCTTTCGTACTCAACTTCAGCTTTGCAATAACAATTTGTAGCTTAATTTCTCTAAGATAAACCATATGACCACTTCATAGTTCAGTTCAGTTCAGTCGCTCTGTTGTGTCCGACTCTTTGAGACCCCATGAACTGCGGCACGCCAGGCCTCCCTATCCATCACCAACTCCCGGAGTTTACCCAAACCCATGTTCATCGAGTCGGTGATGCCATCCAACCATCTCATCCTCTATCGTCCCCTTCTCCTCCTGCCTTCAATCATTCCCAGCATCAGGGTCTTAAAAAATGAGTCAGTTCTTCACATCAGGTGTTCAAAGTATTGGAGTTTCAGCTTCAGCATCAGTCTTTCCAATGAATATTCAGGATTGATTTCCTTTAGGATGGACTGTTTGGATCTCCTTGCAGTCCAAGGGACTCTCAAGAGTCTTCTCCAACACCACAGTTCAAAAGCATCAATTCTCTGGTGCTCAGCTTTCTTTACAGTTCAACTCTCACATCCATACATGACTACTGGAAAAACCATAGCCTTGACTAGACAGACCTTTGTTGGCAAAGTAATGTCTCTACTTTTTAATATGCTGTCTAGGTTGGTCATAGCTTTTCTTCCAAGGAGCAAGTGTCTTTTAATTTCATGGCTGCAGTCACCATCTTCAGTGATTTTGGAGCCCAAGAAAAAAAGTCTGTCACTGTTTCCATTGTTTCCCCATCTATTTGCCATGAAGTGATGGGACCAGATGCCACGATCTTAGTATTCTGAATGTTGACTTTTAGTAACATTAGTTTATTTAGTTAGTTAATTAATTAATAACCTCAGAGTTACTAATTAACTATATATATATATATATGAACTCTATATATTTATAAACTATATATTAAATATACATGAACACACACACATATATTTGAATATATGAACTAAGGCTTAAAAGGTGACTCAGTGATAAAGAATCTGCCAGCCAATGGGTTTGATCCCTGCATCGAGGAAGATCCTCTGGAAGAGGAAATAGCAAGACATTCCAGTATCTTGCCTGGAAAATTTCATAGACAGAGGAGCCTGGTGGGTTATATTCCATGGGGTCACAAAGAATCAGACATGACTGACTGTGCACTCACACATATATGAACTCTTTCACATTTTAATTGGATTCATTATTTGGTTTAAATTGTAGATTATGGAATTTAAATAATTACTTCCTAGCATATTCTCTCTCATAGGTTTCTTAATAATTGTATTCATTACAGTACTTTGATTCAGCAAAACTTATATTTTCATAATTGAACAAAAACCAAACAATTTTATCTTCTACCTTTAGCCTTTTACTAAATTTAGATCAGCATTTATAATGCTATAAAACATTTTACCTTAGACAGAATGAACTTCTAAAAGTTTTACTTAGAGTCCATGAGTTGGATGAACAAAATCAAACTACCTTGAAATGAACTACTTTTTTTCCATTCGCAGAATCTGACAGCCCAAATCATTTAATTGTTTGTGAAGCTTTTCTGGCACTAATGAAATCAATGTATTTACACCTAATGCTCCACTATTCATTCCTGAACGAGAATATGTAGAATTAAAATTAAATTGTTATGGAAATAATTTAACTGAACAATCATGCTTTACAGAAGGATATGTATAAACACTGCAGATTTACATAGCAAAATATCTACTTCAAGCATATTCTTCACAAAATAATAATAACTCTTTGAAGTCAATGCGAATGTGTCTCTAGCAGATTTGTGTCTTACAGTTCTGCCTTCAGTGATGTTTCTATGATCGCCATAGGGAATAGTAAATACAAACAAAGATTTTAGGCAATATACAATTCATTTTCAACTTTCTGGAGAAGTGGAAAGTCATGTATTTTTCATTATATCTTACTCTGTTCCCCTCCTTTTGCAGCCCATTGCTGGTAAAAGGAACCATTACAAAATAAAATACAAGTGTGAGGTAGTAAATGAACAACTAATTGTACAATTACCATATTCAATAAATGAGAAAGTCATTATGGCAAGGATGTTCTATTTCAACATTTTTTTGAGTGGTACTTAGTATACAATAAAGCATCTCATATGTGTGTCTCAGAGGTTAAAACGTCTGTCTGCAATGCAGAAGACCTGGGTTCGATCTCTGGGTAGGGAAGATCCCGTGGAGAAGGAAATGGCGGCCACTCCAACATTCTTACCTGGAGAATCCCATGGAGGGAGGAGAGTCCACAGGGTCGCAAAGGATCAGACACGACTGAGCTACTTCACTTTCACTTTAGTATACAATAAATGTATTCATTTTTAAATGTTTCAAAGAGTTTTAGCAAATGTACAGAGTTGAATCATTATTAATGCAGTCGAGAACTTTTTCATCATTCCAAAACCAAGCCTCATGGCCAGTTGAGGTCACTGTTCCCACCCTCAGGCTGGGGAAACTACAAATGTCCTCTTTCTCGCAATAGATATGCCTTTTGTGAACACTCCACATATTAATTGTAAATGGAATCATGAAGTATGTGGTCTGTAACGTCTGACTTCTTTTGGCGACACTGTTCATCCCTGTTGTAGCTTGCTTCCATACTTTGTTCTTTCTTCTTGAAAGCTTTCTGATAGGAATTTTGAGACTGCTCCCACACAGATATCACGAACACCTAACACGGGGACTCACAAGTGCCCTTGAATTCCCCGGCGAGTGACAGACTAGCTGCCTCACGCATCTCTCACTGTGCCGCAGCACGAACGGTCCATCAGTGACTGGAAGGCAGTGGTGTCAGATTCTTCTCCCAGCTCCACTTGGGCTGGAAGGTGCTGGCTGTCAGAACAGGAAGATGGATTATCCCAGGCCTTTCACCACACGTTAAACTGAGGACTCGGCTCACTGTACATGTGGTGCACGTATTTCTAGACCCCAGCACATGTTGGAAGTTTAAGATGAGGGCTTCCAAACCTGCAGTTCAGTTCAGGCGCTCAGCCGTGTCCAACTCTTTGTGACCCCATGGACTGCAGCACACCAAACCTATTCTGTCCTGTTCTTGTCCTCCTCTTTGGATTTTCCATGTACACAGTCCTATTAGATGCAATAATTCATCAATTCAAGGAGGATATGAGGTGAAAATTGGAGACACAGAGGTCTATATTGCTTTACCTAAAAAGAAAAGATAAAAATGGGGAGGGAGGAGGTTAAGGGGAGATGCGGGTAGTCTTGGGCAACGGCCTGTAATTATGAGAACCAGCCTGATGAAACCTGCCATTTTGTGCAGTGAGATACTTTTATCCTCATATTTCAAAATAACTCAGGTCTGGTTTACAAAGCCAATCTAAAAAAATACATTGTCAAGTACCATATAAAGAACGAGTCAAGTTACTATAATCTATTTCTAGTTAATTGTCTAGCAAGTGGAAGCGGAAGAAAGGAGGGAAATGGGCGGCACCTCTGCACCCTGTGTGTCAATCAAAAAAAAAAAAAAAAAGCAAATGAGTTGATTGTGGTTAGAAAGCTATTACAGAATAAGGGAGCTTCGGGTTACCATTAAATCTGAGACTGTGCAAATTATTTCTTGCAAGTCACAAAGATATGCTAATGAGACCATGGTGAGAAACCTCTATTGTTCATCAGGAGGCTTCAGAGCTAGCATTAATCGAAATGCTCGGTGAATGCTGTCCACTCCGCACCAAAGACTTTCTTTCCTTAATTTCTGTCATTTGGCTTTTTAAATTTGGGCCACAGAAACAAGGTATGCAGCCATACAAACTGCTTTATATCAGGCGGAAGCTGCAAGAGCAATACGCTGATCAAAGAGACAAGTAGAGTTCAAAAGAAAATGAAAACAGGAGTTCAAATATCTTCCAAACCAGTTTTGATACAGGTAATAATTATGAAGGAAATACATTGCATGACTTGGGCATAATGATAAAAATGAAATGAATAAAATGCCAATTAAGGATTCTAAGATAATAGACTTATACGACAAAAATAAATCTTCTAATTTTCACTCCTTTAAATTATTGGAATTAAAATTAACTATCCAAAACAGAATTCTATCCACTTTTGTGTATTTAAGTAAATAATGAACTAATATATGGATCATTTTCATTTTTGAGCACCATTTTTTATATTCCTCAGTTCAAATATCACCACTTTTATTTTGCAATTTTAGGATGATTAGTAATTCATGGTAATTCTGATGCAAGAAATAATTTTGCTTAATTGGGAGGACAAGAGAAAAGCTTCCTTTTAAGAACATGGGCCTCTTAAAATGAAAATAAATTTGAGCGGGAAAAGAAATCACGTTATATGTCATTTTCAGGTATATTTGCAGGAGAATTTGGTAGGTCTTTGTGCTCATGCCTCTAATCATATGACTCAGCATGACCTCAGATTGTCCCATGTGAACCTGATTGGCATGGTCTACTCTGCAGATTCATCCATCTGTGTTCAGAGCTTCATCTGTTCCAATCACTTATGTCAATGAGATATCACAGAATGTTATAGCATGCATACTGTGAGTGGGAAAACAATAACTTAAAAAAAGCATTAATACTGTGGAGAAAAAGATAGATTTTTCTGGTATAGTCAACTTTACAGATTATATTCTACTTGAAACCAAATAGCCATCTCTAATTCCCATTTTAATATAAGCTATTTAAGGACCATAAGTAATCCTATAGTAGGTTCTGTTATGAGTCTCTAGGCTGATTCTTCACTAAGGAACACAGAATAACTCAACATATCTAAAAATATTTCTCTAATGTATCACTTAATACTTCAAGACACTTATTACCAAATCCTTAGTTTTCCTACTTGAGAATTCTCAAATTTTGCTTTATAAAAGAATTATATTTTTAATTCACTGTTTTACTTATTTTTAGATATACAAGTTGATGATAGGTGCATTCTTATAAATATACATGATATAATAACATGATATTAATAAAGTGAAAATTTGCCATTCACATCTCAAAATTTACCCACATATTTCATTTGAGTCAGTGACTTTGCACTTTTTATGCATTTTACATTTATATGTGTTCATATAGAAATATGTCTGATGGAACCCATATTTTATATATATTTATGGTCATATATATATTTATATTTCTGTGATTTTCTTTTATACACAAATTATATGCTTTAGAATTTTCTATATAGTGCATATTTTTCTGCCTTTCTTTTAAACTTTTTTAAAATTTTATTTTATTTTTAAACTTTACAATATTGTATTAGTTTTTCCAAATATCAAAATGAATCTGCCACAGGATACCTGTGTTCCCCATCAACATAGTCAATCTAGCAGTTTCCCTGGGGTACAAATTGAGATTGCTTTAAGCTTATTAAAAGTGTTGCTAAAATGAACATCCTTGTATATGTTTTGTGGTTGTTTTTTCAGGAAATGGCACCCCACTCCAGTACTCTTGCCTGGAAAATCCCATGGATGGAAGAGCCTGGTAGGCCGCAGTCCATGGGGTCTCAAAGAGTCAGACACGACTGAACGACTTCACTTTCACTTTTCTTTCATGCACTGGAGAAGGAAATGGCAACCCACTCCAGTGTTCTTGCCTGGAGAATCCCAGGGACGGGGGAGCCTGGTGGGCTGTCGTCTATGGGGTCGCTCAGAGTCGGACACGACTGAAGTGCTTTGGAGCAGCATATATATATAGAGAGAGAGACAGAGACAGAGACAAACAGAAACAGAGAGTGAGAGAAAGGGAGAGAAAATTGTAGAACTGTTCACATGAAGATTTATTTTCCATTTTTCTGGATAATGTGGCACTGAATTCCAGCAACTGGATGCCACAGTGTTGCCTCTCTGTCTAACTCAGTGGTCCAGTCTCCAGCCAGTGATGCGTGCTGCTATCACGAAGCTTGAGTTCTGATGATGAGGAACTGCAGTTGTGCCCATGTAAAAATCGTGCTAGCATAGCCCGTATTTCCCAGGTAGTTATCTATATTTAGTTATATTTTTCTAAATTTTATAATTTGATTGAAAGAAAATTCAGGTTAAAAGACTCACACATTTTGGAGTCTGACAAGTGTCTAACTTTTGTCAACCACTCGGTAGAATTAGGTAAGGCTAAGTCGCTTCAGTTGTGTCCAACTCTGTGTGACCCCATAGACGGCAGCTTACCAGGCTCCCCCATCCCTGGGATTCTCCAGGCAAGAACACTGGAGTGGGTTGCCATTTCCTTCTCCAATGCATGAAAGGGAAAAGTGAAAGTGAAGTCGCTCAGTTGTGTCCAACTCTTAGCAACCCCATGGACTGCAGCCTACCAGGCTCTTCCGTCCATGGGATTTTCCAGGCAAGAGCACTGGAGTGGGGTGCCGTTGCTGTGCATAAATTTACAGCGGTGTGGAAATTTACTAAGGTGGGGATCCATTGAATTGAATAAAAAATACTTATTCTGTATCTTCTTTTAGTTTTACCATTTACTGACAAAATTACACATCAGAGATTAACATTTAAGATGGGGAAATGCAAAACCCCCTCATGATTGACTAATGAAATTGGAAGGTGGTTTAATGGCTTGGAAAGATGAGAAACTACATTAATCTTTTATTTTCTGAAATCACAATTTTCTGAGGTAAGATAATAAATGTGGTTTTTCTCTATTTTTAGACTCACATTCTGATAACCTCCTGGTTAACTTTCATGTGTCTAACAAAGACTGTCTCTTCCACTTCACATTGAAATCACTAAATTATGATTATTTCTCTAGAATAGTAATTTCTATATGAATAGAGACTGAAAATATTCAATGATAACAGCAAAATCAGTTTTAGTCTGATTTCCATCTCCTCTAGGTCAAGGGTTCAACAGAAAATGTCAGAGAGGATTCCTCAGAAGATTTGTAAAAAGAAATATGGTCTCACTTTAGAGACAATATAATCTGGATTTGATTACCACTTCTTACAAACTATGTGATCTTGGATAATTTACTCAACCTCTCTGCGTTTCAATTTTCCTTTCAGAAAACAGAGGGTGATAATACTATTATTTTCAAGGAAGACTAAATAAGCTATTTCATCAAGTAAATAGCTTAGCACAGTGCCTGGAATATTAAGCACTAGATATAAATTCACCTTCCTAACGTGAGGAATTATACAACAATTCCAGTGTTACCTAACTATAATAATTAAAAGTTTTCCTAACCATTTTTTTTTTCCTTTTTAAACTTGCAATTTTCCTTGTGACACAAATCAGCTTTATCTGTGCATGATAGTTATCAAAGTCATGCTCAAACTAGTTTGAAAACAGCCATCTCAGGTCGGTGCTTAGGTGATGATAGGCGTGCAGGGATGAATAGAGCACAGATTACTCTCGCAATCATGCTATTTGTGTTCTCTTTGGGTTTATTTGACATCAAACACTGAAGTATATACAACTTAACTACACGTGTGTGTTTTTGTTTTTTAACCTATGCAGAAGATCGTTTCACTCCTTACATCTAGTAACAGCTGGAAAATTGAAGAAGTTAATATTACACTTAAATCTTTGTTCTGTGGCCTGTGAAATAACAAAACTTTTTGAAGTTTTCCTTTTCCATTTTTTTCCCTAGATGAGAAGGATGAGAAATATTTTTGGGAGGAAGAGAGGCTTTTTGTTGCTGCTCCCAAAGGTTACTTTCTATCTTTCCTTAAAATTTTGCCTGAAGAAAGGATACTCTTCTATAAATTTGGATATGTGTAGACATTGATAAACACAAAATTATAGTTTATTATGATATTCTAGACATATAGAGTATCAATATAAAATCAGATAATATGATTACATTTTCACTACAAAAACTAACCTGATATATTAATGTATGTCACACACGTTTACCAAAAAATAATGTACATGATTTGTGGGTTTTTGTTGTTGTTACATGGATGTGTTTGATATCTGCTAAGCCTACCCTTTCTCATGATCACTGAAGGAATCAGTAGAGAAACCGTGACTCAATCTGTGTCTCAGCTGCTGGCAGGTGGAAAGGACATCTCTTACACTTCACTAAACTGTTCACTATGGCTTGAGGACAAATAAAATAAAAACTTTCTGTGGGACAATAAATGTTTTCTGAAGACTTGATACAGTCCTTCTTACGGTATTTTATCTGTATCATATGTAGGCTGTTTGTGGGTTTTATTTACACTTTCCCACCAATCCTTTACCCATTGACTTTGGTCCACTTCCTATTCTGAGTGTAATTTATTGCTTTTAGGATTATCACTATGTTTTGTCATTGTTGTTCAGTCGCTAAGTCTTGTCTGACTCTACAACACTATAGACTGCAGCACATCAGGCTCCCCTGTCCTTCATCATTTCCCAGAGTTTGCTCAAACTCATGTTCATTGAGTTGGTGATGCCACTCAACTATCTCATCCTCTGTCATCCCCTTCTCCTCCTGCCTTCAATCTTTCCCAGCATAAGGGTCTTTTCCAATGAGTTGGATCTTTGCATCAGGCGGCCAAGTATTGGAGCTTCAGTTTCAGTACCAGTCCTTCCAATGAATATTCAGGGTTAATTTCTTTTAGAATTGACTGTTTGATCTCCTTGCAGTCCAAGGGACTTTCAAAATATTCTTCTTCAGAAGCACCATTTGAAAGCATCAATTCTTTGGCGCTCAGACTTCTTTCTGGTCCACCTCTCACATCCATGCATAACTACCAGAAAAATCATAGCTTTGAGTATACACATCTTTGTTGGAAAAATGATGTTTCTGACTTTTAATATGCTGGTTATGTTTGTCATAGCTTTTGTTCCAAGGAACAAGCTTACTTTTACATTAATCCCCTGTTGCAGATTATTTCTAATTCCTAAGTCCCGTTTGATTACTCTTCTAGTGTGTAGTGTTTATGACTCTAACTTAGTCTATGTAATAGTCAATGTTCATGTCAGTGTTAGACACTTGATTATGTTTTTAATGATATGTCAGAGGTTAATCAACATGCCTGGAGTTGTAACAAAGCCGATGTGAATACTGACATTTAGATGTTAGAGCATGAGCATAAATGAGCCTTTTGAGATTCTCATGGCAGTTGCACAATTAAGATAATCTTGAAGTTGTGTATTCTACACTTGTGAAGGATCTAAATGAATAACTAACATTGTTATCTACAGTCTGAACTTTATATGATGGGTTTTTTTAAATTGACAAAGTATTCTTGTACTCATTTTTAGATGAGACCACTGTTAAAGAGAGTACATGCCTTCCTAAATGGATTCCCAGGTGGTGCTAGTGGTAAAGAACCTGCTTGCCAATACAGAAGACTTCGGAGACACAGGTTCCATCCCAGGGTGGGGAAGGACCCCTGTAGGAGGGCGTGGCAACCCACTCCAGCGTTCTTGCCTGGAGATCCCATGGACAGTGGAGCCTGGCAGGCTACATACAGTCCATGGGGTCACAAAGAGTTGGACAAGAATGAAGTGACTTACACTCACGCACTTTGCTAAAATCATAATTAAAATTTGTTGACGTGTGAAGAGTTTTTGTTTTTGTTGTTTGTATTTAGTATTTCTCTTGCAATAGTGTTTCTGAATTTTAAAGGTTTAGCAGATTTCTTTGAAAAGAATATGATTGTAATGCTTGGGCTGCTGAAGAGCAGTGTACACCTAAGAGGGTACAATTTAAACTAGCTTACTGCTTATTAATTCTGTGATTTTACATTTTTAGTATTTCAACTCTCATTTCCTTATCATAAAATACAAAGATTATATTAGGTGACTTCTAAGTTCCCACTGGGCTCTAAAATTCTAACTGAGATCAACGCTCTATAATTTACTCCTTTCCCAAACTGTAATTGCCAGGCTCCAAACCAGTCTTCACTCTTCAGAATTGCCAAGCTCTGTCACGTGTTGGCACCTTGTTATACAATCATATTCATGCTCTTATAACATTCTGGTAAGACTTAAGACTTCTTCTCCCTTAAGAAGTCTGAAAAATTGTGGATCATTTAGCTAACAGGATTGTCTCTGAACTTTTAACCATGGCTCCTGAATATTGGCACTATTGAAATTTTGGGCTGGATAACTGAAACTCCAGTACCTTGGCCACCTCATGTGAAGAGCTGACTCATTGGAAAAGACTCTGATGCTGGGAGGGATTGGGGGCAGGAGGAGAAGGGGACGACAGAGGATGAGATGGCTGGACGGCATCACCAACTGGATAGACATGAGTTGTAGTAAACTCCAGTTGGTGATGGACAGGGAGGCCTGGCGTGCTGCGATTCATGGGGTCGCAAAGAGTCGGACACGACTGAGCGACTGAACTGAACGGAACTGTTAGGTTGTGGAGGGCTGTCCTTGGCATTTGAGTGTGTTTAGCACTGTTGTTGGTGTGAATAACACTAGATGGGAAGAGCAAATTATTCTAATTGTGACTATCAAATATGCCTTCAGACATTCTTGAATATCCCTTTGATGATAATCACTAATACACTTACAGAAAATATCAATAAAATAGTGTATTCTAGCTTTCTTACTGCTTCTGTGTTTTAACATTTTTTTTTTCCTTCTTATGGGTAAATTATAAAACTTCTTTCCAGAATATATTTAATTTTCCCTAATTTGTAGCCCCATACGAAATGATTTATGGTGTCTGTAGTCATCAGCTTATAAACTTACCAAAGTTGACTTCACGATATTTTGAAATATACCTGTGGAAACTCTGAGAATTATTTATCTTTTATTTATCCTAGGTTCTTCCTAGTTTGGAGTAAATCTTAAATTTCTTAATCAATTCAGATGGTGTGGCTTTCTTCTGGAAAAACAAACAAACAAACAAACAAAATCCTCTACCAAACCCCCCTGCTAATGTTTTTACCTTTAGAGAAAGAAAATTCTAAAAAAAAACATGAATTAACTACAGTTTTAAGGTTTGTTTTCTTGGGTTTTTCCTGCTCTTTCCACTTTTTTCCTCTCTTTATGGGTGCAATGCATTAAGTGTTGTGGCTTTCCATTAGAAGCTTAATTTTATTTAAGAGAGACTTTTGCAGCTCATTATAAAATCCTACTGCTTTGTGTTACAATTGGTGCTTCCAGGGAGAAACTTTTTTTTTTTTTTGCTGTTGTTCCAATTTATATGAGACAGCATTTCTAAGAAACTGAAAACACTTTCCTGTCTTTAAATACACTGTATACTGATTTAGGGGTAGAGAGAGAAGGAAGAGAGGGAGAGACACACCAAGAGGGATTGGGAGGGATACAATGAAAACGGAAAAGCTTCAAGAAGAATTCTTTAGGAATACCAGTAGACTCAGAAACAAACAGATCATTTGGCTAGCTTTCCATCTTCCACAAGCAGAGGGGAATTTTTCCTACAATTGTTTCACTGGTTTCTCACATATAGAAAAAATGAATAAAAAGCTATGAAATAAAAAAGCTATTCCTGTTGTATTTAAGATGGATAATCAACAAGAACCTGCTGAAAAGTGTGGGAAACTCCTGCTCAGTGTTATGTGGCAGCCTGGATGGGAGTAGTGGAGTTTTGAGAAGAATGGATTCTTGTATATATATGATTGAGTTCCTTTGCTGTCCACCTGAAACTATCATAGCATTGTTGACTGTCTCTACTGCACTATAAAATATAAAGTTTAATTTTAAAAAAAGGAAACTGTTGCTTTTCAGACTCCATAGCAGCGAAGGGTAATCTTGTCCCTCTTTTCTTAATGCACAGCCAGTGCAGTCATCTTCTTTCCTTTCTCCTCCTTTGTTCTTTGCTCACGTCAATTTCTAGTGAGCAAAGTGGGTCTGGCTAGTTAGAGATCAATGCAGATGATGTGGAGAGCCTGAATTTAGTCTAATGCATAAAAACAAGGTTGGGATGAAAGACTGGGGATGTCTTAGAGATGTCTTCATTTTATCATAAGTAATACTGGGAAAGAAAATCTGACCCAGAAATCACATTTTAGAAGTTTGAATTCCTACTCTTCCTTGTGGCTCCCAAGCTGAGTATTTACTGCTCAGGTGACCAAGAGTTTCATAGTGGTGCCCACAATTTATAGGTATTTCTCAAAGTCTTTGAAATAATCTTTGAACAAATGCACTTTTCAAAATTGGGAGAAGAAAAACAGTGATGCCTTTAACAAATAACTGTAAGAAAATGTATGTCTTTCTAATTTATGTGTATATGTGTGTATATATATATATATATATATATATACACACATAGTTCTTTTTCAGATTATTTTCTATTATGTTATTATAAGATATTGAATATAGTTCACGATGCTGCTAGAGGGGAGGTCCTTGTTGTTTATTTATTATATATATAGTGCCTATCTTTTAATCCAAAATTCTTAGTTTATCCCTCTCTCCCTTTTCCTCTTTGATAAACATATGTTTGCTTTCTATATCTGTGGATCTGTTTCTATTTTTAAAATAAGTTCATTTGTATCATTCTTTTAAATATTTCACATATTAAGAGGTATCATTTACTTCATTGATTTACTTCATTCAGCATGATAATTTCTAGGTCCATCTAGGTTGCAGCAAATCACAGTCTTTCATTATTTTTATGGATAAATAATATTCTTTAGTGTGTGTATGTGTGTGTGTGTGTTTGTCTTTATCCATTCATCTTTTGATGGGTATTAAGATTGCCTTCATGTTTCGACTATTGTAACTCGTGCTGCTATGAACATCGGGTACATGTGTAGATGAGTTTTCTCTGGACATATGACCCATCATGGGATTCATGGATCATATGGTAATTCTATTTTTAATTTTTAAAGGAACCTTTATACTATTCTTCATGATGGTTGCACCAATTCACATTCCCTAAAAATATTTAAGTTCAGCATTATAAATGGATTCTTATACAGAACTATTTTAACAGTATCAAAAAGTGTTAATTAATCTACATAATGCTAGTTTAGAGAGATTTCAAAATATGCTCAATACTGCATAAAAACACTGAAAATGGTTAAAGTCATTCCATAAAACCAAGATTAGTTTGTCCGTATTTAAATGAAAATTAACTGCTGCTTTACTTTTAGACATTTGTGTATTTCTAGTATTTGTGTCTTAAACGTTTTAATATATCTTGTTATCCAGCTCACCTCACAGTTTGGGAAGATGACTTTACTACTAATTTCTCCAAATGGCTGTCTTTGCATTATGTTTGTATAGTTCTACAACACCTTGAAAAAAACTTAAGCCTCTTTATGCTGTTGACTTTCTCTTTTGTAATTTTTAGCAGCATTTATTCAATTTTCCTAGTTATTTTTTCTTCAAACTTTGAAGTTTAAATGTCCTTTTTTTTTTTTTTTTTTTCCCTAGAAGTGATTTGGATCTAGATTATCTGATTAGATCAGAGATTTGGATTCTCTGATTCACTAATGTCTTTATAAAATTAATAAATTAACAAAAATTAAACCTGTTTGCAATTCTTTGAGAATGGTAATTCATAGATGAGTTTTGTTTTTCTTTAGTAAAATCATTTTCTTTTTAAAATGTCTTTCTTTAGTACTTCAAATAAAATTTTTCTATTGCAGGTAAAAGGCATATCATGCAAACAAACTCTGTACTAACTTATTTGATCCTTATATGAAGCCAACTATTATCCCCACTTGACAAATGAGAATTAGGCACAGAGAGAAGTATCTTCCCCAAGATCACACAGTTTGTAAGTCGGCAAAGCCCTGATTCCAAAGCAGATAGTGACTCCAACTCCTATGCTGTTTACTACTCTGCTTCTATTCTCAATAGACAAGTAGGCATTCCACTGCTAACAGTTTTACCTCTTTCTTATGGGAATACCTCTGTGCAGCATTCATTATCTGTGATTGTCACCTTTCCATAACAGAAAACACTGTATAAAAAAGTGGAAAGAGATCTGTATTATTAGTCCAAATAACTGTGGTCATTTCAGAAATTTACCTGCTTTATGATGTTGGACAAAAGCAATTAGTCTGCTTCTGTATCAGTAAAGGTGGGTATTACTTGCCCAACTTCTAGTAGATTTGTGAGGATGAAGAGATTACATTATATTTAGGAAAAGTCCATTATAAATGTTCAATGCTCTGCTGATATTAAGTCTGTTCTTTCATCACCTTCTCTGAATCTATTCTTATCATATCCCTCAACCTTTCTCTTCATTATGGTAGTCCTATAAAACTGTAAAGATCATATTGCATGAGTTATGTGTGCTTATACATATATAGCAAATTTTCCTGGAAGTTACTATGTCAATTTCCTTACATTCCTAAACTATAATGCTCTCCATTCTAGTTTTTCACCCAGCCAAATTTACCCAAACCAGCGTGTGCTAAGATCACCAGGTGCTTACGTTCAATAGGAAATTCTAACATCATTTATTTCATCTCTTTAGCACTTTTCAACATGTTGATCACTTCTCCTTCTGAAGTATTCCATCTAAGAGAGGTGCCTCGAACAGAAACACCTGGACTTCTTTCTTTCTGACTGCTTATTTGTCTTTGCTTGGCATTCATTTTCCAACTTGTCATTAAATTTCTTCAAGATGAAAGCCTAGGCACTCATATTCTCAGTCTATTTTAGCAATGTACCTGATATCAAACACACACAAAGCTTCAATTTCACCCTATCTAGTAAAGAATTGCAAATTTTTTTAACCAAAACCCTGACCTTTAATAAGAATTTTAGACCCATACTTGATGAGCTCCAGAGGCCTATTTAATATTGCATCTTTGAAGTTTCAAACTAACTCATTTCAAAATGCATTTACAATCACAACCACAGTCTTATAGATCTTTCCATCTTGAGTGGTACAATCAAGTCTCTAGTTGTGCAAAAGATAAATGTAGGCTTTTTCATTCCTTAATAGTTATTTGCTCTCATGCTGTGTATCTAATCTAATCATCAAGCTCTGTCTACTACTTTTTTTCCCTAGATATCTCTCAAGTCTAGGAGGAAAGCTGCTGGATACTCCACAATACAAGTCATTTAACTGGTGTTTAGCAACTACTTCATAACCTGTGTCCACTATCTCCAGCTGTGGTAGATTAGAAACATAGCCACAATAATGTTTTCATTCATACCTTCTTGGCATGTAATTTTTCTGTGCTTTCTCATTAGAACCCTGAATTCTGGTGTGTGATTTAATTTGGTAACTTCATGTCAACTTAAAAAAAAAAAAGACACAACATGGGAACTGTGAGTCATTTTATTGGGGGCTTACTTAGAACTATACTGCAGAGACGGTCTCTCAGAGAGCTCTGAGGAACTGCTCTGAAGATGTGGGGCGCGATCAGTATATTTATGATTTTATGCAATCAAGCACACATCTCTGTAGAAGGTTGCTGCTAGTCATGAAGAGTAGATGTCTCCATTAATGATTTCAGTGCTTTTCTAGGTTTGAGGAGAAGAAAGAAATAAAAGTCTATTCTGACAGTTTTTCCCAGGGCACAGCGTATCTCAATCCTGATCTCGACCCTGAATTTTCACGGTGTCCTGAAGGTCAGTGAACTGTAGTGGCTAGTTACTTCATTCTTGGAGAAACAGTAACTGACATTCTTTAGTTGACATACGCAAAGAGAGACTTGAAAAACACTTGAATAGTTTGGCTTGTCTTTACTTTCTTGAGATCTTTGCCGTGGCATAATGGGAGAAAATGGTACTTAGCCCATTGGATGAAAACTGATGCATGATCCAATCGCTGTGGTTAAACAGGCAAATAAATAAACATCCTCTAGAAACAGATTCTAGCTGACTGGCAGATGACTGCACATGCTGCTTGTTTAATTCATAGAAAATCTGCTATTTCATAAAGAGTATGTATGGAATCAGTCTATCTTAGCATTTAAAAGGGATTTTTGGTGTTTTTGTTGTTGTTTATTTGTTTTTGTTTTTTTTCCTAGTTCATCAAACGTATTTTGAGGGGTTGGAGGTATTTTAGTTGCTAAGTCGTGTCTGACTCTTGCAACCCGATAGACTGCAGCCTGCCAGGCTCCTCTGTCCACAGGATTCTCCTTCTTCAATATTGTGAGTAAATCTCCCGGTGGAATTATTTCTGATGAAGATGAAGCTCTCAGCTGGGAATGGTCTAGTACCTAGTGTCCTCAAATTGTAAACTACCCAATCAAAACTGGTAAGTTTGATTTTCAGTTCAGTTCAGTCACTCAGTCGTGTCCCAGTCTTTGAGACTCCATGGACTGCAGCATGCCAGACCTCCCTGTTCATCGCCAACTCCTGGAGTTTACTCAAATTCATGTCCATTGAGTCAGTGATGCTATCCAACCATGTCATCCTCTGTCGTCCCCTTCTCCTCCTGCCTTCAATCTTTCCCAGCATCAGGGTCTTTACAAATGAGTCAGTTCTTCACATCAGGTGGCCAAAGTATTGAAGTTTCAGCTTCAGCATCAGTCCTTCTAGGGAATATTCAGGAGTGATTTCCTTTAGGATTTACTGGTTGGATCTACTTGCTGTCAAGGGACTCTCAAGAGTCTTCTCCAACACCACAGTTCAAAAGCATCTGTTATTGAATATATAGGCTTAGTTGAACTGCCCACTCTAAAGGTCTTTATAGCATTGCTTTATAGGATACTCTTAAATAATAAAGTGGAAAAAAAAAAGAAATTGTGATTGCAGCCATGAAATTAAAAGACACTTACTCCTTGGAAGAAAAGTTATGACCAATCTAGACAGCATATTAAAAAGCAGAGACATTACTTTGTTAACAAAAGTCCATCTAGTCAAGGCTATGATTTTTCCAGTAGTCATGTATGCATGTGAGAGTTGAACCATACAAAAAGCTGAGCACCCAAGAATTGATGCTTTTGAAGCATCCTAAAGGAGATCAGTCCTGGGTGTTCATTGGAAGCAATGATGTTGAAGCTGAAACTCCAATACTTTGGCCACCTGATGCAAAGAGCTGACTCATTTGAAAAGACCCTGATGCTGGGAAAGATTGAAGGCAGGAAGAGAAGGGGATGACAGAGGATGAGATGGTTGGATGGCATCACTGACCAATGGACATCAGTTTGGGTAAACTCCGGGAGTTGGTGATGGACAGGGAGGCCTGGCGTGATGAGGTTCACTGGGTCACAAGCAGTCGGACACGACTGAGCTGAACTGAATCTACTATCTTTCTGTCTCTGAGGGAAACAGTCAGAAAATCAAGATGGTAAGAATTACGGTGTAACTTCTTCCATTTGCTCATTTGATTCTCTCATGTCTTTTTCTTTATGGTGATTTTGAATAGCGAATGGGAGATTAAGAATGAAATGGCCAAGATACAGATAATGAATTAGGGAACAGATGTTTATAACTTCCATATGTTCTTGAGGAGATATATGTGCACAGAAGTCAAGAACAATCAAACATGCTGTCTTTATTATTATGGTTAATATGGAAAAATCTCTTTTGTCCCAAAACAGTTGTCTTATTCAGTATGATTGCTAATTGAATAGACCTAGATCTTAATATTTTACATGCTTTCTGTCCTCCAGTCAGCTACACTCCCTAACCTTTTGTAATTTGGAAAAAGGCAACAAGAATGTTCCCAAATAAATGTCACATAAAAAGAGAGATATTAGATATTAATTGCTTTTAGAAGAAGAATGTTTTTCAATCAAAAACATATTTGTTATCAAAGATAGGGCCCCCATATGGTGGCACTAGTAAACACTCAGTATATCTCATATTTTCTTGCCTCGGGGCACCTATTTGATGAATTGGCATACTTATGCTAGAATGAAGCCAGTCAATGGAATGAATGTCTGAGGGGTCTGCTCTGCAAGTGAAAAGTTAATTCTTTGACTTATTTAGAGCTCCTAGTCCAGTATTGTTTTCTGTAAGATGATGCAATAATTTATGTAAAACTAGAAAGCTTTCTGACAACTAGGTCCAAACACTTGTTAAATTAAATCAAATATGTGGTTACCACAGTAGCCAGCAAGAAGGGATCAAGTACTGTTCTCATCTTTTACCTATAATTTGGGCTAAAGAATAGTATTGGTTTAGCTACATACTGGTTATCATCACAAATGAGAGTGGAAGAGAGAAATATGGAATTAAAAAACATCAAATTAAAGAAGTAATTATGAGTTTATTGGAAAATTTGTTCATTACCTTCTGCTTGAGAATTTAGACAATTGCCTTGATTACAAATGGACATGAAACAGGATGCCTAGGATTTTGCAATGGCTGATTCCACCATCTTCTGTGTATGTGTCTGCACATGTGTGCATTTGTCCATATATGTGTGTTATGTAGAGACGTTTTGCAAGGGCTTGTAAAATATTACAAGTAAAAATGTTTGCTATTTTCTTCATCTTTTCCTTGAGCTCATAACAACATATTTCAACAAACAAAACATCATCAGTTTTTCCAATGATGTAGAAAATATAGATTGTAGGGAAAGGGAAGCCTGGCATGCTGCAGTCCGTGGGGTCATGAAGAGTCAGACACAACTTGGCAACTGAACAACAGTATAAATTGTCAGTTCAGTTCAGCCACTCAGTCGTGTCTGACTCTTTGCGACCCCATGAATTGTAGGGGGAAGCAATTAGCATTTTTTCATTTAAACTCTTTACTTGGTTAATTCAGTACAGTTCAGTTCAGTTGCTCAGTCATGTCCGACTCTTTGCAACCCCATGAATTGCAGCACGCCAGGCCTCCCTATCCATCACCAACTTCCAGAGTTCACTCAAAGTCACGTCCATCGAGTCAGTGATGCCATCCAGCCATCTCATCCTCTGTCGTCCCCTTCTCCTCCTGCCCCCAATCCCTGCCAGCATTAGAGTCTTTTCCAATGAGTCAACTGTTCACATGAGGTGGCCAAAGTACTGGAGTTTCAGCTTTAGCATCATTCCTTCTAAAGAAATCCCAGGGCTGATCTCCTTCAGAATGGACTGGTTGGATCTCCTTGCAGTCCAAGGGACTCTCAAGAGTCTTCTCCAACACCACAGTTTAAAAGCATCAATTCTTTGGCGCTCTACTTTCTTTATAGTCCAACTCGCACATCCATACATGACCACAGGAAAAACCATAGCCTTGACTAGACGGACCTTTGTTGGCAAAGTAATGTCTCTGCTTTTGAATATGCTATCTAGGTTGGTCATAACTTTCCTTCCAAGGAGTAAGCATCTTTTAATTTCATGGCTGCAATCACCATCTGCAGTGATTTTGGAGCCCAGAAAAATAAAGTCTGACACTGTTTCCACTGTTTCCCCATTTATTTCCCATGAAGAGATGGGACAAGATGCCGTGATCTTAGTTTTCTGAATGTTTAGCTTTAAGCCAACTTTTTCACTCTCTTTCACTTTCATCAAGAGGCTTTTGAGTTCCTCTTCACCTTCTGCCATAAGGGTGGTGTCATCTGCATATCTGAGGTTATTGATATTTCTCCCAGCAATCTTGATTCCAGCTTGTGCTTCTTCCAGCCCAGCGTTTCTCATGATGTACTCTGCATATAAGTTAAATAAGCAGGGTGACAGTATTTAGCCTTGATGTACTCATTTTCCTATTTGAAACCAGTCTGTTGTTCCATATTCAGTTCTAACTGTTGCTTCCTGACCCGCATATAGGTTTCTCAAGAGGCAGGTCAGGTGGTCTGGTATTCCCATCTCTTTCAGAATTTTCCACAGTTTATTGTGATGCACACAGTCAAAGGCTTTGGCATAGTCAATAAAGCAGAAATAGATGGGTTAATTCAGGCTTCTCAATAACATTTAAAAATAATGTATTTTTGAAATTTAGTTTCACTCTTAGCTAGGCAAATGTCATAACCTGGAATCCAGTTTATGATTTACCTTAGTGTTCTAGGACTTCCGTGGTGGCTCAGATGATAAAGCATCTGCCTACAATGTGGAAGACCCGGGTTTGATCACTGGGTCGGGAAGATCCTCTGGAGAAGGAAATGGCAACCCACTTCAGTACTCTTGCCTGGAAAATCCCGTGAACGGAGGATCCTGGTAGACTACAGTCCAAGGGGTCAGAAAGAGTCGGACAAGCCTGAGCGACTAAACTTTCATTTTCAGTGTTGTAGAAACACTGGGTTCTGATCTTTAGGAACATATCAGGTTCTTTGAATTATCTGCCACTTGGCCGCTACCCTCAATATTCAGTGGAAATCATATCCTATAAGGCAAACAGCTTCTTAAGGCTTATAGATATGGGTTCACTATTCTTTAGTCAAAATTTGGTTTTGACTTGCTGTCAAGAACAATGAAGTGCCTGAACAAGTTAGCTTGCCACAGTTTCATGGATGTTGGTAGAGGATTGAAAACTTCTGGGTCAGAGCCTCAGTTCTGTGAGGGCAGTGTGAGCCAGGCTACATTAGACTTCAACACCTAGCTGTGTTATGTTATTATAGAGGAGCCCTGCTCATACAGAGACTGAACCTTTTATAATTGACAATAAACACACCTGTCATTGGCTTTGGAGGGAGACACTGTTTCTATCAAGATAGCTATACAAAAATCCATGACATGATAATCTGGAACAATAGCAAGCTCCATTTTTTATTTTTTGTAATAAGAGGTAACTGTATTGGATTGATTTTCAGGTTGTTAACATATGAAAGTTGTAAGAATATGAAGCGTGCCAGAATAAGACATTCTTAGAAGTGATAATGTAAGCCCCATGAGGCAAAATACCCTAATTAGTTTTTAAAGCTAATTATATCATTTTCTTATTTCTCAAAAAGAGGCAGCATCAAATTCTTATAATTCTTGAGTAATCGTGTGACAAAGAGAATTTCCAGAGTTATCTATCAGTGTGTTTGGATAAGTCGTTAGACTCTAAAGCTAGCTATTTGGAAATATGAAAGCCACGTTGTAACAACCGTATAACATGAAAAATAGTAACTGCCTTAAATTAAATTTTAAGGGCTTAAATATTATCTGTATTATTTGATTGGTGCTTTTATTCCTAGCTTTTTAAGGAATCTCCATGTCGTCTTCCATAGTGGCTCTATCAATTTAGATTCACACCAACAGTATAAGAGCAGTCCCTTTTCTCCACACCCTCTCCAGCCACTCTGAATGGTAAGGGCCATTCTGACCAGTGTGGGGTGATGTCTCATTGTGGTTTTGATTTGCATTTCTCTAATAATGAGCGATGTTGAGCATCTTTTCTTGTGTTTGTTAGCCATCTGTAGGTCTTCTTTGGAGAAATGTCTGTTTAGGTCTTTTTCCCACTTTTTGTTTGGGTTGTTTGTTTTTCTGGGATTGAGTTGTATGAGCTGCTTGTATATTTTGGAAAATAATCCTTTGTCAGTTGTTTCATTTGCTATTATTTTCTCCCATCCTGAGGGTTGTCTTTTCACCTTGCTTATAGTTTCCTTTGCTGCGAAGATGCTTTTGAGTTTAATCAGGTCCCACTTGTTTACTTTTGTTTTTATTTCTGTTACTCTAGGAGGTGGATCATAGAGGATCTTGCTTTAAGTCATTGAGTGTTCTGCTTATGTTTTCCTCTAAGAGTTTTATAGTTTATAGTCTTACATTTAGGTTTCTAATCCATTTTGATTTTATCTTTGTGTACAGTGTTAGGAAGTGTTCTAATTTCATTCTTTTACATGTAGCTGTCCAGTTTTCCCAGCACCATTTATTGAAGATGCAGTCTTGGCCCATAGTATATTCTTGCCCATAGTATATTCTTTGTCAAAAATAAGGTGCCCCTATGGGCAGGGGTTTATTTCTGAAATTTCCAACTTGCTACATTGGTCTATGTTTCAGTTTTTGTGCCAGCACCATGCTGTCTTGATGACTGTAGCTTTGTACTATAATCTAAAGTCAGATTATATTGACTTTCATTTAGCAAATCTTCATTGGCAATCTATGTGGAGTGGGCACTGTATATGAAGCTGATGTTAAGAAGCTGATTTATAGGGAAGCTAAAGAAACTTAAATCTCCAGACATCTCACCTGACTGGGGTCCCTCAACTTTTCAGCTATACATTTACTTGTTCGTGTCATTTTTGTAAATTTTGTGGAGATAAGCCTTCAGTCTTTTCCCATTCTGATTTCTACTCAGTAAAAATTGCTGTCTTTTTACCTACCACTCTGCTTTTATGTTAATTACGGTTTTCTTTGGGCTTTCTTTATGGGTGGCATTGAACTGGCTAGGGATATTTCGGAATCTAACTAACAAAAAATTTGAAGTGATACACTGTTATTTCTACACATAGTTAATTTTTTGCACTGTGTCCTTGTACAAGAATAGTTTCCTAGAAATTTTTTTCCCAACCTGTATCAGTTACCCATAATTCATGCTGCAAAGCTGTAATGCCAGAGGCAATATCTTGATATGAAAATATTTGATGAGCATTGAGAGATAAACATGGTTTTAGATATATTGTGTCAAAAGTTGGTCTGGATTTTTTTTTTCTTTTTCTTCTTTTTCTTTTTTTGGCATTTTGTGATGTCCTGGTATATATTTGTATTTATCTTTTTCCATTTTTAAGATGTAAAATATTTGTATATATGTTTTACTGCTAATTTCATATTTATTATGTATAAAGTTGAACCTGATCTTACTAGGGACACAATTATGAGCCAAACAGAGTCTTAATTCTTATCAACCTGGAGCTTAGAGTTTCACAGAGAACATAGATATTAATAAAATATTTGTAAATTGATTTAAAATTCTAGCAAATATAAATGCCCCAGCTGAATGGTCCATAGCACAATGAAAACATTCTCTAAGAGATCTGGCTTTGTCTGAAAGGTGACATATGTCTTCCATGTTTAATTACTGCTTGAAGAGAGATCTGAACTAGATATCATCTGAATTAGCAGACAACAGTGGTATGGGTAAAAAGGTGATTACTTGAAATTAACTGGAGAACATCTATGAAGACAAGTGGAAGAAATAAACAGACTTTTTTAGCTTATCTTAAATCTTTCAGAAGAATATCCAACTTATAAAGTTTTCTTACCTCTAATTGTAACACACAAGAAAACTGCCAAGGTAGTGAGGCTCACTCTGTTTCCTATGTAAGTACAAATACTGGCTAAGATAAACTAATTTCCCTTTATCTCTCTTTCTTTCTTTCTTTATTATTTTCTCTTTCTCCTTCCTTCCTCTAGTATAGAAACCTTTACTGATTTCAAGGAGAATATTAGTTTCCTTAAGAGTTATTTTTTAAGCCCATTATATTAATAAAGTCATAAATTGCTACAGTTTTGTAAGGTCTTTGGATATGTGTGGATACAGCTTAGGTTTGGCTGGAGACTACCTTTCAGTTGAGGTTTAGCTATACCTAAAACTGATTTTTAGTTATTTATTTCTTCTCAATTTCAAAATGTTTTACTATAATCATTGAATGCTGTCAGTATCTCCCCCAATGGCTAATTCAACAGTTCAATGTTTTAAACATTTTTAAGAAAGACAAAGGTATAATAGACAAATGTGGCTAATAGAGATGTCATACAGTTGATGTGATTCTTATTGATAATATATTTCTTATTCTATCAAGTTCTCTTTTCTTGTTTTCACCCATACTTTCCTCAACACTTTTTTTCTATAAAATTAAAAAACAATTAGGTGACAGTATGAAGAAAAGTTAGAGGTTGCATTTAGCGCCTTGTGCAGATCCCTTTCAGTAGACTAGTTAATCTGTCTACTGTAGGCCGAGCTGCTACTGGCTCAAAATAGCTTTTCTTCTCCTGAAAAATCACCCCAGGAATTGCTCTAGGTCAAAGGCTCTCAACTTTTAGGGGACATCAGAATATTCTGGAAGGAATGTAAAAACAGAGGGCTGAGCCCCATCCCACTTCCAGATCTTGAGTAAGGAATTAAAATTTGCATTTCCAACATGCTTTTGGGTCTGGTCAGAGGTGCTAGGCTTAAGAAAAAATTGCTTCCTGGGTCTCTTTGTATTCCTGCAATGGAATGGCCCAAGGGGTAAAAATTTAGGACAATTCTTGGGTGATATTTTCGCTCTAAAGGCAGCCTTCTCTTTGGAGAAAACCAAGAAAAGGCTTTCTCTGGGGCCACAGTCTTGCTCAACTCTTTTTCTTTCACTGTACTGCTTCCTTCACTTTCTTAAAGGACTTCCCCCAAACCCACTGTACTATTATATCACTTACTAGAAGCCCAGACCCAGGCTCTGTTTCTAGTAATTGAACCTAAAGAAGACTAACAGAATTAATTTTCTTCAAAGTAATGAAATAACTTTTATAATCATTAATTGTCTTGATTCCATGTTAGTATTCTTACCTTGTTTTGTTAAATCAAGACCTGAGTGTAAATTCACTGTTGTTTGACTATCCGTGCTGAGATATTAAGGCTTTCCCCATAGCTCAGCGGTGAAGAATCCGCCTGCAGGGCAGGCACAGGGGACACAGGAGATGCCAGTTTGATCCCTGGATCAGGAAGATCCCCTGGAGAAGAGAATGGCAACCCACTCTGGTTTTCTTGCCTGGAGAATCACATGGACAGTGGAGCCTGGCAGGGTATGGTCCATGGGGTCTCAAAAGAGTTGGACATGATTAAAGTGACTTAACATGCATGCACATACTTGATGTTGAACATACCTCCTAGCAGTACCTCTAAGAATTTAGAAATACAGAGTAATTAATGGAGAATAGAAAAAGTATCTTATTTAGAATAGTCTACCTGCATTATATAATTACTGTGCAAATCATGTACTACAGACAATTTTTTATATTTTCCTTTTTGATGTTCAAATATTTATGTCTCTTCTGTAATTTGTTTTTATTCTGGTAATTTTTTGGCAGCAATGATATCACGCTATTCATCTACCAGATAAGCATTTAGGCTTAATTTAAATAAATTAGCATGGAGTGAGGTGCTCTCATTCTTATTTTCAGTCAGCTTCTCAAGGAAAGTGGAAGGAATCATTTTGAGAGATCAATAAGAAATTTCTATTAAATAACTTTAATAAACATAAGGCTTAGTTAATTATAGGAGGGAAGGAATTGCTTGCCATGTGGTTACATTCCTATCCACAAATGTACATACTCTTGGCTTTCGTAACTCAAAAGGAACAAGAGATAGACAGATACTCACAAACACTCATCCATGTTTTACATGGGTATGTGACCATGTGAGTTACAGATTCAGAAATGCTGTTGTAAAATAAAATGTTTTATGATTATATATAAACTTAATTCACATTCCATATAGAGAAAATATGAATTTAACTATAATATTGCTAGTGAACATATGAGGAATTATTTAGAGGTAGAAAAACTCTTGTTCATCAATCATTTATGATAGACACTGATCAATTATTTTTTCACATAGGATTCTAATTTAGCAGAATTTTAATTTAGTCTAATTTAAACATCTCAGTACAAGAAGTGAAAAAAAACTCAAATGGCTTATAGAAAGGAAAACAGAACTGTTCACCAAATATGCCATCAATAAAAGAGAGGGTGTGTATGGTTATATTGAGTTTAAATTCTGCTTTTCTAAAGGAAGCTAAATTTTGTTTTTTATGTAACTGAAAATATGATACATTTTGAATTTAAAAAGACAGCAGAGTCTATCAGAACTTAAGTGCAATGAACTAATTTTTAAAGATTTTATTCTTTAAGGATGCTCTTAGTTTTCTTATTCTCAAATCAGCTTTTCAACCTCTGAGATCAGCCTGCTGCTGCTGCTGCTGCTGCTGCTGCTAAGTCGCTTCAGTGGTGTCCGACTCTCTGTGACCCCATAGACAGCAGCCCACCAGGCTCCCCCGTCCCTGGGATTCTCCAGGCAAAAATACTGGAGTGGGTTGCCATTTCCTTCTCCAATGGATGAAAGTGAAAAGTGAAAGTGAAGTTGCTCAGTCGTGTCCGACTCTTAGCGACCTCATGGACTGCAGCTTACCAGGCTCCTCTGTCCATGGGATTTTCCAGGCACGAGTACTGGAGTGGGGTGACATTGCCTTCTCCGCTGAGATCAGCCTAGGTATTTTCAAATACCAGTTCTAACATGCATTGCCTCTTTAAATATGACTATGTTACATAACTTTGCAATGTCTTGGGGTTCAAAACTGTGAAATAGGAAATAGATTACTGACCTCATAATTGCTGTGATAATTAACTAAATTTATATCTGCGGAGAGTAATAACAGTGAGTACCTGTCACACAACTCAGCAAATGTTTATGCATTTGTCATTATTGTCCCTAAGTACCTATAGTCCCGGGTTTTTTGTTTTTAAATGCCATCAAAAGCATTTATTTCAAATTTAAATACATTTG